>NC_064610.1:0-15347 GCF_943737925.1 Anopheles nili | reverse complement strand
TTTTATAATACAATTAAAAATAACGGTACAAAAAATTAAAAATTTAATATATATATATAAATAATTTATTTAATATATAAATTTATTATATTAATAATTTATATAAATAAGGTGATATAATTTATAAACCTATTAGACTTATAATTAAAAAAAAAATTGATATATTAATATATAAAAAATTTATATATATATATATATGTATATAAATATATTAATAATATAAATAATTAATATTAATTATTTATATTATTAATATATTTAATATTTATAAATATATATAAATTTTTAAAAAAAAAATAATATATAAATAATTATTGATTTAATAATTTTAAATTAATAAAAAAAAAAAAAAAAAATTAGGGGAATTTTCTGAGATGAATGTACTTTAAATAATTATTAAATTAATAAATTATAAATTTTATTAAAAATGTAATATATTTATTATAATATTAATTAAATTAAATAATATTTTATAATTTTATTTTTATTATTTGTAAATAATATTTTATTTTAGTTAAAAATTTTATTATTATTTTATTTTACATGTAAATTTTTGTATGAATTAATTATAAATTTTAAAAATTATAATTTTAAATTTATTCGCAGTAATTGATATTAATTATAAAAGAAATTTTGAATTAGTAATAATATATAGTATTGGTAAAATTTGTGCCAGCTACTGCGGTTATACAAATAATACAAATAAAAATTTTTAGTATTAGTTAAATTGTTAAAAATTAATTTATATTTAAATTTATTAAGTGAAATTTTTAAATTTATTTATTATTAAATTTAGATTAATTTAAGCTATAAAAATTTTATAATAAACTAGGATTAGATACCCTATTATTAAAATTAAATAAAAATATATTAAAGTAGTATTAGTTATATTCTTAAAATTTAAAAAATTTGGCGGTGTTTTAGTCTATTTAGAGGAATCTGTTCTGTTATTGATAATCCACGTTGGACCTAACTTAAATTTGTATTCAATTTGTATATCGTCGTCATCAGAATATATTATAAGATTAATAATTTTCTTAATATTTTATTAAATAAAATGTCAGGTCAAGGTGCAGTTTATATTTAAGTAGAAATGGATTACAATAAATTTATTTATACGGATAATTATTTGAAATAAAAATTTGAAGGTGGATTTAATAGTAATATAAAAAAGATTATTTATATGATTATAGCTCTAAAACATGCACATATCGCCCGTCGCTCTCATTTTTAAAATGAGATAAGTCGTAACATAGTAGATGTACTGGAAAGTGTATCTAGAATGACAATTTAAAGCTTAATTAGTAAAGTATTTCATTTACATTGAAAAGAAATTTGTGCAAATCAATTTAAATTGATAATAATTATTTATTAATTATATTTTTTTTTATTAAAATTAATAATAAAAATAATTTTAATTTTGATTGTTTTAGTAATTTATAATGAAATAATAATTTTAATTATAGTGTATTAGTATTTTAAAAGAATATTGAAATAATTTGAAAAATTTTTAATTTAAAAGAAAATTTAATTTATTGTACCTTGTGTATCAGGGTTTATTAATTAATAAATTATTATATTAATTTTTCTCGAATTTTAAAGATTTAATTATATATGAAAGTTACTGTAAAATAATTATTTTTAATATATAATTAGAAATGAAATGTTAATCGTTTTAAAATATATCTAGTTTTTTAAGAAATAAATTTAATTTAATTTATTAATATTATTTAATTAATTTTTAAAATTAAATAAATTAATAAAATAATATTTTAAGGGATAAGCTTTAAAATAAATTTTTATATTTTTATAATTTTTAAATAAATGTAAGCTTAAAAATAGTTAACATTAATAAATTTGTTATAATTTATTTTTAAATAAAAATTATTTATTTTTAAAATTAAATTATTTATTAAAATATAAATTTTAATTATTAAAATTTATTAATTATGATAAAATTAGTATAAAAATTTATAAACTATAATTTATTTGTTAGGTTTTAATGAAGAATTCGGCAAATTAAATATATTCACCTGTTTAACAAAAACATGTCTTTTTGAAATTTATTTAAAGTCTAACCTGCCCACTGAAATTTAAAGGGCCGCGGTATTTTGACCGTGCGAAGGTAGCATAATCAATAGTCTTTTAATTGAAGGCTGGTATGAATGGTTGAATGAGATATATACTGTTTTTTTAAAATTTAAATAGAATTTTATTTTTTAATTAAAAAGTTAAAATGTAATTAAAGGACGAGAAGACCCTATAGATCTTTATTTTTATAAATTATAATTTATAAAAATTATTAAATTTTATAGTTTTTATAAAATTTTATTGGGGTGATATTAAAATTTAATAAACTTTTTTTTATTATTTACATTGATTTATGAATTTAAGATCCTTTTATTAAGATTATAAAATTAAGTTACCTTAGGGATAACAGCGTAATTTTTTTAGAGAGTTCATATCGATAAAAAAGATTGCGACCTCGATGTTGGATTAAGAATTATTTTTAGGTGTAGAAGTTTAAAGTTTAGGTCTGTTCGACCTTTGAATTCTTACATGATCTGAGTTCAGACCGGCGTAAGCCAGGTTGGTTTCTATCCTTAATAAAAATTATATTGTAGTACGAAAGGACCTAATATAAAAAATATAATTTTATAATATTGAAAATTATTAAATTAATTTACTATTTTGGCAGATTAGTGCAATAAATTTAGAATTTATAAATATAATTTTTATTATAAATAGTATTGTTTATATTTGATATAATATTACCTTTAATTGGAAGTTTATTATTAATTATTTGTGTAATAGTAGGAGTAGCTTTTTTAACTTTATTAGAGCGAAAAGTTTTAGGTTACATTCAAATTCGAAAGGGTCCTAATAAAGTAGGATTTAATGGATTATTACAACCGTTTAGTGATGCTGTAAAATTATTTACTAAGGAACAAACATATCCATTATTATCTAATTATATTTCTTATTATTTTTCTCCTATTTTTTCTTTATTTTTATCTTTATTAATTTGATTATGTATTCCTTATTTAATTAAATTATATTCTTTTAATTTAGGTATTTTATTTTTTTTATGTTGTACAAGTTTAGGGGTTTATACTGTAATAATTGCAGGGTGATCTTCTAATTCTAATTATGCTTTATTGGGGGGATTACGAGCAGTTGCTCAAACTATTTCTTATGAAGTAAGTTTGGCTTTAATTTTATTAAGATTTATTTTTTTAATTGGAGATTATAATTTTTTACAATTTTTTAATTATCAAAATTATGTATGATTTATTATATTTTGTTTTCCTTTAGGTTTAGTTTGGTTAGCTTCATGTTTAGCAGAAACTAATCGTACTCCTTTTGATTTTGCTGAAGGAGAATCTGAATTAGTTTCAGGATTTAATGTTGAATATAGAAGAGGTAGTTTTGCTTTAATTTTTTTAGCAGAATATTCAAGAATTTTATTTATAAGTATATTATTTGTAGTAATTTTTTTAGGTTCTGATATTTATAGATTAATATTTTTTTTAAAATTAACTTTTATTTCTTTTATTTTTATTTGAGTTCGAGGTACTTTACCTCGATTTCGTTATGATAAATTAATATATTTAGCTTGAAAAAGTTTTTTACCTTTATCTTTAAATTATTTATTTTTTTTTATTGGATTAAAAATTTTTTTTATATCTTTATTATTTTAATGAATATATTTTAGTATAAAAATTAATAGAAGATTGAACTTCTTTCTTATGTTTTCAAGACATATGCTTATAAAAGCTTATTAATTAATTTAATAACTTATCTCATAATTTTGCTAATAAAGGGTTAATTAAAAAATATGCAAAATATAATACTGTTAAGATTTGTCCTGTTAAAATATAAGGATCTTCTACAGGTCGAGCCCCAATTCATGTTAATAAAGAAGCAATAATTACTATATTTCAAAATAAAATTTGATTTAATGGATAAAATTGTAATCCTCGGAATTTTCTAGAGTGAGTAAATGGTAAAATTAATAAAATAGCAATAGATAAAACTAATGCAATAACTCCTCCTAATTTATTAGGAATAGATCGTAAAATTGCATATGCAAATAAAAAATATCATTCAGGTTGAATATGAACAGGGGTTACTAAAGGATTAGCAGGAATAAAATTTTCTGGATCTATTAATAAATAATTAAATTTTCAAATAAAAGCAATTAAAATTCATAAAAATACTACAAATCCAAAAATATCCTTATAAATAAAATATGGATGAAAAGGAATTTTATCAACATTTCTATTTAATCCTAATGGATTATTAGATCCTGTTTGATGTAAAAATAATAAATGAATTATTATTAAAGCTAAAATAATAAATGGAAAAATAAAATGAAAAGTAAAAAATCGTGTTAAAGTTGCGTTATCTACTGCAAATCCTCCTCAAATTCATTGTACTAAATCTATTCCTAAATAAGGAACTGCTGATAGTAAATTAGTAATAACAGTAGCTCCTCAAAAAGATATTTGTCCTCAAGGTAATACATATCCTAAGAATCCAGTTGCTATTGTTAAAAATAAAATAATTACTCCTGTATTTCAAGTTATATGGTATAAATAAGATTCATAATATACTCCTCGACCTACATGTATAAATAAACAAGCAAAAAAAAAAGAAGCTCCATTTGCATGACAAATTCGTAAAAATCATCCATTATTTACGTCTCGACAAATGTGATTTACACTATTAAAGGCTGTTTCAATATCTGCAGCATAATGTATAGCTAAAAATAATCCAGTTAAAATTTGTAATATTAAACATAAACCTAATAAAGAACCAAAATTTCATCATGCTGAAATATTTGATGGGGCAGGTAAATCTACTAAAGCATTATTAGCAATTCTAATTAAAGGGTGTGTTTTTCGGATTGGTTTAAACATTAATTTAGTGGACGTAAAGGTCCATAAAATTTTTTTGTAATTTTTACTGTTACTAATAAAGTTAGAAATAAGTAATTAATTAAAAGTAAAGTAATTAGATTAGTTGGGAAATTATATATTTTATTTAATATTAAAATATTTTCATTAATTAAGTTATTTATTATTGAAAAATTTTCTATTTCTATATTTATTATAAATTGTTCAATTAATGATTTATCAATTAAAAAAAATATTATTCTTATAAAAAATAATATTATAATTCTAAATATTACTAATTTAAATGATATAGAAAATATTTCATTTGATGATAAAGATGTTACATAAATAAATAAAATTAATATTCCTCCTAAAAAAATTAAAAATAATGTATATGAAAATCAAAATGTTTTTACATAAATTCCAGTAATTAAACAAGTTAATAATGTTTGAATTAATAATATTAATCCTATTGATAAAGGATGTTTTATTTGTATAAATACAAATCTTATAATTAAGCAAATGATTATAATTATTAATTTTGTAATATCAAGAAATAGTTTATTAAAAATATTAGCTTTGGAAGTTAATGAAAAAGAAATTTCTTTTTTCTTGAAGTTTAAAAAAAAATAATTTTTATTTTTAGTTTACAAGACTAATGTTTTTGTTAAACTATTTAAACTAATATTTAATGGCAAATATATTTTTAATTTTTTATTTATCTATAATTATATTTATATTTGGTTGTATAGTATTTGTTTCAAATCGAAAGCATTTATTATCAACTTTATTAAGATTAGAATATATAGTTTTAAGATTATTTATTTTTTTATTTTTTTATTTAAATTTTATAAATTATGAGTTATATTTTAGTATATTTTTTTTAACTTTTTGTGTTTGTGAAGGAGTTTTAGGTTTATCTATTTTAGTTTCTATAATTCGAACTCATGGTAATGATTATTTTCAAAGATTTTCTATTTTACAATGTTAAAATTTATTTTTATAATATTATTTATATTTTTTTTATCTTTTTTTAAGAATTTTTTTTGAACGGTTCAAAATTTATTATTTTTAATAAGTTTTATATTTATATTAAGTTTAAGTTCTTTAAATTATTTTAATTATATTTCTTACTATTTTGGGATTGATATAATTTCTTATGGATTAATTTTATTAAGATTTTGAATTTGTTCATTAATATTAATAGCAAGAGAAAAAGTATTTTATTATAATAATTATGAAAAATTATTTATTTTTATAATTTTATTTTTATTATTAATATTAGTATTAACTTTTAGTTCTATAAGAATATTTATATTTTATTTATTTTTTGAAGCAAGTTTAATTCCTACCTTATTTTTAATTTTAGGTTGAGGATATCAACCTGAGCGATTACAAGCTGGAATTTATTTATTATTTTATACTTTATTAGCTTCTTTACCTTTATTAATTGGAATTTTTTATACTTTATATTTTTTAAATAGTTTATCTTTTACTTTATTGTTAAATTATAGATTTATAAATATAAATTTATTATATTTATCTATAATTTTTGCTTTTTTAGTTAAAATACCAATATTTTTAGTTCATTTATGATTACCTAAGGCTCATGTTGAAGCTCCCGTTTCTGGTTCAATAATTTTAGCTGGTATTTTATTAAAATTGGGGGGATATGGTCTTTTACGAATATTTTCATTGTTACAAAATTCTGGAGTTAAATATAATTATTGATGAATTAGAATTAGTTTAGTAGGAGGAGTATTAATTAGTTTAGTTTGTTTACGACAAACAGATTTAAAGGCTTTAATTGCATATTCATCAGTAGCTCATATAGGAATTGTTTTAAGAGGGTTATTAACTATGACTTATTGAGGATTAACAGGATCATATGCATTAATAATTGCTCATGGGTTATGTTCATCAGGATTATTTTGTTTAGCAAATATTTCTTATGAACGAATAGGAAGTCGTAGTTTATTAATTAATAAGGGGTTATTAAATTTTATACCTACTTTAAGTTTATGGTGATTTTTATTATGTTCAGGTAATATAGCTGCTCCTCCAACTTTAAATTTATTAGGAGAAATTTCTTTATTAAATAGAATTGTTGCTTGATCATGAGTTTCTATAATTATATTATCTTTATTATCATTTTTTAGAGCTGCATATTCATTATATTTATTTGCTTATAGACAACATGGAAAAATTTATTCTGGAGTTTATTTTTTTTCTGTTGGGTCTGTTCGAGAATTTTTATTATTAATATTACATTGATTACCTTTAAATTTATTAATTTTAAAAAGTAATTTTTGTATATTATGAATTTATTTAAATAGTTTAAAAAAAATATTGATTTGTGGTGTCAATGATATGAATTATTCATTTTAGATCGTGAATTATTTAATTAATTATTGTAAAATTAGATTTTATGTTTTAATTTTTATTAGATTTTCTTTATTTTTAATTAGATTAAAGTTTTTATTAAAAGATTTAGTTTATTTTATTGAATGAGAAATTTTAAGTCTTCAATCTATATCTATTGTTATAACGTTTTTATTTGATTGAATAAGATTAATATTTATATCTTTTGTTTTATTAATTTCTTCTTTAGTTATTTTCTATAGAAATCAATATATAGAAGAAGATTATAATATTAATCGATTTATTTTATTAGTTTTAATATTTGTTATATCAATAATAATATTAATTATTAGTCCTAATTTAATTAGAATTTTATTAGGATGAGATGGATTAGGGTTAGTTTCTTATTGTTTAGTTATTTATTTTCAAAATGTTAAATCTTATAATGCTGGTATATTAACTGCGCTATCTAATCGAATTGGAGATGTGGCATTATTATTAGCAATTGCTTGAATATTGAATTATGGAAGATGAAATTATATTTTTTATTTAGAATTAATAAAAAATAATATTGAAATAATAATTATTGGTGGGTTAGTTATATTAGCTGCTATAACAAAAAGTGCTCAAATTCCTTTTTCTTCTTGATTACCTGCTGCTATAGCAGCTCCAACTCCAGTATCAGCTTTAGTACATTCTTCAACTTTAGTTACGGCTGGGGTATATTTATTAATTCGATTTAATGAATTATTAATAAATTGATGAATAAGTCCTTTTTTATTATTAATTTCTGGTTTAACTATATTTATAGCAGGATTAGGTGCTAATTTTGAATTTGATTTAAAAAAAATTATTGCTTTATCAACATTAAGTCAATTAGGGTTAATAATAAGAATTCTATCAATAGGATTTTATAAATTAGCTTTTTTTCATTTATTAACTCATGCATTATTTAAGGCTTTATTATTTATATGTGCAGGTTCAATTATTCATAATATAAAAAATTCTCAAGATATTCGTATAATAGGAAGATTAAGAATAAGAATGCCTTTAACATGTAGTTGTTTAAATGTAGCTAATTTAGCTTTATGTGGTATGCCTTTTTTAGCAGGATTTTATTCTAAGGATTTAATTTTAGAAATAGTAATGTTAAGATATGTTAATATTTTTTCTTTTTTTCTTTTTTTTTTTAGTACAGGCTTAACTGTATGTTATTCCTTTCGTTTAGTTTATTATTCAATAGTTGGAGATTTTAATAGAAGAAGTTTACATCCTTTAAATGATAAGGGTTGAACTATATTATTTAGAATTTTTTTTTTAATAATTATAGCAATTATTGGTGGGAGTATATTAAGTTGATTAATATTTTTGAATCCTAGAATAATTTGTTTGCCTTTGGAAATAAAATTATTAACTTTAATTGTTTGTTTATTAGGGGGTTTTATTGGTTATTTAATAAGAAATGTTAGTTTATTTTTTATAAATAAGGGATTATATTTATATAATTATACTTATTTTATAGGTTCTATATGATTTATACCAACAATCTCTACATTAGGAATTATTAATTATCCATTAAAATTAGGATTATATTCTTATAAAAGTTTTGATCAAGGATGAAGAGAATTTTTTGGTAGACAAATATTATATAATCAACTTAAATCATATTCTTTATATTTACAGGAATTTCAAAATAATAGTTTAAAAATTTATTTATTAAGTTATATATTATGATTTATTATTTTATTAATATTAATTTTGTTAATTAATTAATTTAAATAGCTTAAAATTAGAGCATAACATTGAAGATGTTAGGGTGATTGTTTAAATCTTTAAATATTTATAAAAAAATAAATTTTTATTTTTACATTGAAAATGTAAGGTTTTTGTTAAACTATATAAATAGAAATATGTTGATCAAGAATAAGCTGCTAACTTTTTTCTTTAATGGTTTAATTCCATTTATATTTCTTAATTGGAATTTTAAATAATTCAATTTTATCATTAACAGTGATATACCTCTCTTTGGTTTCAATTAATAAGGTAAATTGATAAATCAATACTTTTTAAATGCAAATTAAATGTTATAGTTAACTATTACCCTAAAATATGGGTGAATTTCACCTAAGATTAGGCCGAAACTAATTGCAATTTATCGCTTCATATTTAATTATTTCATTCTAATGCTCCTTGATTTCATTCATGATATAATCCAATTAATAAAATAAAAATAAAAAATAAAGCAGTAATTGTTCAATTAATTAAATTAGATATTTTAATAATTAAAATTATAGGAAGTAATAAGGCAATTTCTACATCAAAAATTAAAAAAATAATTGCAATTAAAAAAAATCGTAAAGAAAAAGGTAGTCGAGAAGAATTTATAGGATCAAATCCACATTCAAATGGAGAACATTTTTCTCGATCTAATAAAGTTTTTTTTGATAATAATGTAGCTAATATTATTACAATGATTGTAATTAAAAAAATAATTAAAGTTATTGTGGATATTAATAATATTATTTATACTAAAATTATTTAGTCCTTATGATTGGAAGTCATATATACAAATATATACTTTATAAATATCTACCTCATCAATAAATAGAAATATATAAAAATAATCAAACTACATCAACAAAATGTCAATATCAAGCAGCAGCTTCAAATCCAAAGTGATGGTTTTTAGAAAAATGATAATTAATATGTCGAAGAAAGCAAATTAATAAAAAAGTTGTTCCAATTAATACATGTAATCCATGAAATCCTGTTGCTATAAAAAATGTTGATCCATATACTGCGTCTGCAATAGTAAATGGTGCTTCAATATATTCATATGCTTGAAGAATAGAAAAATAAACTCCTAAAATAATTGTAAAAAATAAACTTTGAGTTGCTTGTGAATGATTATTTTCTATAAGTGCATGATGGGCTCATGTAACTGTTACTCCTGAAGCTAAAAGAATTGCAGTATTTAATAAAGGGATTTGAAAAGGATTAAAAGCAATAATTCCTACTGGAGGTCATGTTATTCCTAATTCTACAGTTGGAGATAATCTACTATGAAAAAAAGCTCAAAAAAATGAAATAAAGAAAAATACTTCAGAAACAATAAATAAAATTATTCCTCATCGTAATCCAATAGTAACTTGAAATGTATGTAGTCCTTGAAATGTTCCTTCTCGAGAAATGTCTCGTCATCATTGATATATAGTTAAAATTGTAATAATATTTCCTAAGATAAATAATGTTATTGTGTATTGATGAAATCATTGTACTAATCCAGATACAGTAGTTATAGTTCCAATTGCTCCTGTTAATGGTCAAGGGCTATAATCTACTAAATGAAAGGGGTGATTTGCATGTGTTGACATTAATTTACTTCTCTTGAATAAAGAGTACTTAATACTGCAAATACATAAGATTGAATAATTGCAACTGCGGATTCTAATACTAATAAAGCAATTTGTGTTGTTAAAATTAATGATAAAATAATATAATTAGATGACATAGGTCCTGTATTACCTAATAATGTTAATAGTAAATGACCTGCAATTATATTAGCTGTTAATCGAACAGCTAAAGTTCCTGGTCGAATAACATTTCTAATTGTTTCAATACATACTATAAAAGGTATTAAAACAGGTGGAGTTCCTTGTGGAACTAAATGAGCAAATATGTGTTGTGTATGGTTAATTCATCCATATAATATAAAACTTAATCATAAAGGGAAAGCTAAAGCTAATGTTAGAGTTAAATGACTAGTTCTTGTAAAAATATAAGGAAATAATCCTAAGAAATTATTAAATATAATTAATGAAAATAATGAAATAAATATTAGAGTTCTTCCATTATGACCTGAAGGTCCTAATAGTGTTTTAAATTCTTTGTGTAAAGTTAATAAAATATTATTTCAAATAATTTGAAATCGATTAGGTATTAATCAATAAGATATAGGAATTAAAAATAATCCTAAAAAAGTACTTAATCAATTTAATGATAAGTTTAAAATAGTTGTTGATGGGTCGAATACAGAAAATAAGTTAGTTATCATTTTCAATTTAATTTATTAAATTTAATATTTAAAGATTGAGATGTTTTTAATGGAGTATAAAAAAATGCAAAATAATTTAGAATATTAAAAATTACTAATGTAATTGAAAATATTACAAATAAAATTAATCAATTAATAGGGGCTATTTGTGGAATAAAAAAATATTAGATTTTACTAATTTTTTTAGTTTGACATACTAAGGTTTTTATAAAACTAATTTTTTGTTATATATATATATATATATATATATTTCATTAGAAGTAAGTGCTAATTTACTATTATATGATTTAAGAGATCATTACTTGCTTTCAGTCATCTAATGAATTAGTTATTGAAGAAATTCATTTAATAAAATAATTTATAGGAATACTTTCTACTACAATTGGTATAAAACTATGATTAGCTCCACAAATTTCTGAACATTGTCCAAAAAATAATCCGGGACGATTAATAATAAAATTAAGTTGATTTAATCGTCCAGGTGTAGCATCAACCTTTACACCTAATGAAGGAACTGTTCAAGAATGTAATACATCTGTTGCAGTTACTAAAATTCGAATTTGATTATTTATAGGTAATACAATTCGATTATCAACATCTAATAAACGAAATCCATTTATTTCTAATTCATTAGTTGGTACTATATAAGAATCGAATTCTAAATTTAAAAAATCTGAATATTCATAACTTCAATATCATTGATGTCCAATTGATTTTAAAGTAATAGAAGGTGTATTAATTTCGTCTATTAAGTATAATAATCGTAAAGAGGGGAAAGCAATAAATATTAAAATAATAGCTGGTAATACTGTTCAAATAATTTCAATAGTTTGTCCATGTAATAAAAATCGATTAGTAAATTGATTAAATATTAATATTCCTATAATATAACCAACTAAGATAGTAATTATTGTTAAAATTAATAATGTATGATCATGAAAAAAATTTAATTGTTCTATTAAAGGTGATGAACTATCTTGTAAACCTAAATTTGCTCATGTTGCCATTTTCTAATAAAAGATAAAATCTTTATATATGAAGCTTAAATTCATTGCACTAATCTGCCATATTAGAAATTATTAGTTAATAAAGGTAATTCAGCATAAGTATGTTCTGCTGGGGGAAGTGGATGATATCATTCAATTGATGAAGATAATTGTATTGGAAATGATGGTGTACGTTGAGTAATTATACTTTCTCAAATAATAAATAAGAAGTATAAAATACCAAATAATGAAATAGTTCTTCCTAATGAAGAAATAATATTTCATGTTAAGTAACTATCAGGGAAATCAGAATAACGACGAGGTATTCCTGCTAATCCTAAAAAATGTTGTGGAAAGAATGTTAAATTTACTCCAACAAATATAATTGAAAATTGAATTTTTAATCATGTAGGATTTATAGTTAATCCTGTTAATAAAGGGTATCAATGAATAAATCCTGCTATAATAGCAAATACAGCCCCTATAGATAATACATAATGAAAATGGGCAACAACATAATATGTATCGTGAAGAACAATATCAATTGATGAATTAGCTAAAACTACTCCAGTTAATCCTCCTACTGTAAATAAAAAAACAAACCCAAAAGATCAAAGTATAGCAGGTCTATAAGTCAATTGTGTTCCATGTAATGTAGCTAATCAACTAAAAATTTTAATTCCTGTAGGAACAGCAATAATTATTGTAGCTGAAGTAAAATAAGCTCGTGTATCTACGTCTATTCCTACTGTAAATATATGATGAGCTCAAACAATAAATCCTAATAACCCAATTGCTAATATAGCATAAATTATTCCTAAATTTCCAAATGTTTCCTTTTTACCTCTTTCTTGAGTAATAATATGAGAAATTATTCCAAATCCAGGTAAAATTAAAATATAAACTTCAGGATGACCAAAAAATCAAAATAAATGTTGATATAAAATTGGGTCTCCCCCACCAGCAGGATCAAAAAATGAAGTATTTAAATTTCGATCTGTTAATAATATAGTAATAGCTCCAGCTAATACAGGTAATGATAGTAATAATAAAATTGCTGTAATTACAACAGATCAAACAAATAAAGGTATTCGATCTAATGTAATTCCTGGTGATCGTATATTAATTACAGTAGTAATAAAATTAACAGCTCCTAAAATAGAAGAAATTCCTGCTAAATGTAAAGAAAAAATAGCTAAATCTACAGAAGCTCCTGCGTGAGCAATTCCAGAAGATAAAGGAGGATAAACAGTTCATCCAGTTCCTGCTCCATTTTCTACTATACTTCTAGAAATTAATAAAGTTAATGAAGGAGGTAATATTCAAAATCTTATATTATTTATTCGAGGGAATGCTATATCGGGGGCTCCTAATATAAGAGGTACTAATCAATTTCCAAATCCTCCAATTATAATAGGTATTACTATAAAAAAAATTATAATAAATGCATGAGCTGTTACAATAACATTATAAATTTGATCATCTCCAATAAAAGCTCCAGGATGACTTAATTCAGTACGAATAAGAATTCTTAAAGAAGTTCCTACTATTCCTGCTCAGGCTCCAAAAATAAAATATAATGTTCCAATATCCTTATGATTTGTAGAAAATAACCATTGTCGCGATTAAATGGCTGAAGTTTAGGCAATAAATTGTAAATTTATTTATGGGAATTATTCTCTTTAATCAGGCTTTATAGTCAATAATGATATTAGACTGCAATTCTAAAGGAATAATTTAATTTATTAAAGCTTAAGAATTAAAAGATTAATACAAATATTTTCAGCTTTGAAGGCTATTAGTTTATTTAACTTAAATTCTTAGATGATTAAATAAATTGAAAAAATTAAAATTAATCCTCTAATAGATATAAAATTAAAAGTTAATCTAATAATTGAAATTTTATTATTAAAATTATTTTTTAAAATTCAAGAATTTTTTTGATAGTTTAATATAAAAATTCTATAAGATAAACGTAAATAAAAATATAAAGTAATTAATGTTAAGCAAACTCTAATAAATAAAATAAACAATTGTCTTATATTAATTAAATTTTGAATTACTAATCATTTAGGTAAAAATCCTAAAAATGGAGGAAGACCTCCTAATGATAATAAATTTAAAAAAATGAAAAGTTTTACAATTGGATTTATTAATGAAATATTAAAAATTTGATTAAAATAAAATAATTTGAAATTATTGAATATTAAAATAATAGAAATAGATAAAAAAGAATATATTAAAAAATATGTTAATCAAAGTATTTCATTATTTATTATTGCTAATAATATTCAACCTAAATGATTAATTGAAGAAAAAGCTATTAATTTTCGTAAAGATGATTGATTTAATCCTCCTAAAGATCCAATTAATATTGATAAAATAATAGAAATTATAAAAAAATAATAAATAAAGTTATATGAAATTAATATTAAAGGTGCAATTTTTTGTCATGTTATTAAAATTAATCCATTAATTCAAGATAATCCTTCTATTACTTCTGGAAATCAAAAATGAAATGGAGCAGCTCCTCTTTTTAATAATAAAGTAGATAAAATTAAAATTTCATTTATTGAATGGTATATTGTTATATTTCTATTATAAAAAAATATTAATATAATAATACCAAATAAAAGAATTGAAGAAGCAAAAGCTTGAGTTAAAAAGTATTTTAAAGAACTTTCTGATGTTAATAAATTTTTTTTATTATCATTTATTAGGGGGATAAATGATAATAAATTAATTTCTAACCCTATTCATGCTCCTAATCAAGAATTTGATGAAATAGTTATTAATGTTCCAAAAACTAATGTAATTAAAAAAATATTGTTAGAAATTTTTTTGATTAAAAAGAAAAGGAGTATAACCTTTATAAGCGGGGTATGAGCCCAATAGCTTAATTAGCTTATCTTTTTATATTTTAGTGTATGATGCACAAAAGATTTTGATTCTTTTAGGAATAGTTTAATTCTATTAAATATAATGAATGAAATATTAAATTTCATGATTTACCCTATCAAGGTAATCCTTTTTATCAGGCAATTCATT
>NW_026525619.1:0-8036 GCF_943737925.1 Anopheles nili | reverse complement strand
AAAAAGCATTTACCAACCGAGATTCTAGATTTACGATGCGTTGATGCATTGTACTAAGATTATCACGTTGAATCTGCTCTTTTTCGCTTAATAATTCAACACGTGTTAACATATCAGCTAGCTGTTGATAAAATGTAGAATCTTGTTGTTCCCAAGCATGTTCTTTGTATCGCATTGTATTCTGTATTGATTCAATCTGCTTCATTAACGGGATAGTCAGTAAAACGGAAGCATTTTTTTCCTCCTCGAGACGTGTCTCTGCTGCCTCAAGACGATACAGCAATTCAGTATGTTCATTCTTTGTTTTAATTAGGCGCTGTTCATAATCAAGACCAGTTCGATGGAATTGTTCTCTAACATATTCCAGTTGCTCCGTTAGATGGCAGTTTTTTGCTTTCACCATTTCAAAGTCAGCCTCCACACTTTTCAATACATTTAATTGCTTTTGGATATCTTGAATTAAATCTGATCTGTCATTAAATTCTTTTCGCGCAAAATCGAACGACTTTCGAAGTGTTTCATATTTCTGTACCTGGTCGTCCAAATAACCATTAAGAGTAGTGCAATCGCATTCTAATTTCTTTTTTTCCGAGGTCAATTTATGCACAGCGTCGATTTGTGATCTTTCTACTTCTTCTTTAGCTGATAAGGATCGTTTGAGCCGCTCTGCTTCTTCTACCAGTTTTATTAACTCATCCCGTTGCTTACGTATCAACACATCATTCTCTTTTTCTGTTGAGCGTAACTTCTTGATAATATTCGAATGTTGCAAAACTTGCTTTGATAAAATTTCACCTTCTGTTCGAAGTTCAGTAATCATTGCGTCACGTTCCATAAGAACTTTTTCCACTTCGTTACGTGCAATCGTTTGTTGGGCTTCTACTCGAAGTGTGTCAATATCACTTTTTAATTGTTCTTTCTCGCGAATTGATAGTTGGAACTTTCGTTCGAGTGCGGATAGACGATGCATATATCCATCTGGATCGGATGAGACGTCACTCATTCCTTTACTCTCCAATAGTGTTAATAACTGGGCATTTTGTTCATTCAATTCCGCGTTTTTTCGACCTAGTTCAACCAAGCGATATTCGCGTTGTTCGAGTGATTCTGACACCTCGACAAACCGTCGCATTAAAAGATCTACTTCTGATAACTGTTCAGATTCATCGCTATTACCACTTATTATTGAAATTTCGGATGGTTCACGTATGTGGCGACGATGTTTTTTTGACAGCAACAAATCAATGTTTTCACCTTTTCCTTCGGCAATCTTGTGAGGACTTGCATGAAAAACACCACTGTGTGTACTACTAGAATCACCCCCGTTTGGGCTAGAGATGATTTCAATATCAGAAGATGTAGTTGTTTCAATCTCATCATCGATTAAATTTTGAAAAGAGTTGTTACAAATTTCTGGAATAGCGCATTGACTATTTGCATCGGTAAAATAGAATAAGTTTTCCCGGCACTGCGCTTTTGTGCCACCAAAAATATTTGTATGGATTTTGTTTTTATGGACCTCTTCGAAACTATGTGTCAACTCAGATGTTTGCATATGAATTTCTATGTGTTCATAATTTTTATCCAAAATGGTATTGTCATTCAATGCCTGCACTCCTAAATTCAATTTATCAATCGAATACTCTTGATAATTCTTTAAATTACCTTTCGTTGATGAATTTGGAGCATGAGAAATGTGATGACTACTCCTACTGGGTGCAACAGTAATAGGTGATAAACATCTAGCTGTTTCCACAACAATACTTGGTTGTTCTGAGAGTGTGTAAGAAATAGGATCATCATTTACGCAGTTTTCTTCATTATTCACACCGAGATGCTCTGGTAAAACTGGATAATTTTTATCACCACCTGCACCTGCTAATGCAATACGGTTTAATGTAATGATTGTTTGAATTGTTATAAAACCTGATTTAGTTTCAATGTTGCAAATCGAATTAACTGATTCTGAATTTCTATTACCATGTATCATGTTCATATTTGAGGACGGTTGACATGATGAAGTTAAAGCAGTGCCAGGAATAGTAGCTGGTGTTATCACCTCTATCGACTCAGTCAACGGGGAGCTTGAGTCATCCTTCTGATATGCTTCAATTAAACATTTACGTTGCAAACGATCTGATGATTTAGTGATGGTAACAATACCAACATGTGGCGATTGGTCGAAAAAAGATCCTGTAAAGGTTTCCCATAAACTACCAGTATTTTCTGGTTGCTAGCATCGGTTAAAATACTTGCCATCTTTTGATGATAAAAAAACACTATCGACAATTGCCGCTGATTTCGGTATAGTAGATGTTTTATAAAATAGGTGAGTAAATCGATCAGTGTGACGGGGACCGGTCAATTGTGTGATACTGGTGTTTTTGTCACTGCTTCTATTCGCATCCAAATCCGTTGCTTCTTCGTCATCTTTTATATCAAGTGCTTTATCAATTTGTTTTTGAGCTTCTTTAAGTGCATTTTTGGCTAAGATCGCTATTCCCGAAGTATCAAACCAGCTCATCTTTTTGATGACTCCTATATTTTACTGAAACATCAGAAATAAATAATATATTTTATCTTTTCATCAGATCATATTTTCACAAACTCTTACAGCTCACAGTAACATCCCATACAGATAGTACAGTTTAGATTTTCTTCAGCTGGTAACAAAAGATAATTGAAAAAAATGTACACACTACCAATAAATGGCAATTAAACTAACACTATCTTATATCTAAATAGCTCCATTTAAGTAAATCAATATTATTGTTCAGAATAGAAAAAAATAAATCTCAAATTTCTTTTGTACTTTAAAGTTGAAACACGATCACAAAGCAAAGTCAGCACATACTTTTTCGACACATTTATTGCGATTCAACTAATGTCAAACCAGTTTTAACAATTCTTCTTCTTCTTACCAGAGAGTGCCTTTCCCTTTCAAAAACCATACTAACTCTTAAACTGTCATTCATCCTTTGAAAGTCTTCTTAACACCTTGAGTGCCAAGCGTTTTTTAGGAAAATGCACAAAATGTCACGATTCAAGCGTCTCTTGCTCATACGTCAGAGCCACGGTTGCACCGGCTCTAATTCTTTACGTTCTGATGATTCTTTCACGTTTGAGATGAATTTTTGGATTTTTTTGAGTTCATTCATATTTCTGTTTGGTCATAAATGAGATAAGTGAGAATAATAGCTGTTCTAAATATTCAAAAATTGCATTTTAAAATGAAACGTTTTTACCGTCTCCTAAATATGGGTGACAAGGCATTCTAGCAAATTTTCCGTTAGTCATTTTTGACTAACATGGCACGCAAGATGTTAACAAGGTGACTCTTACTACACTAAAAGATTACTTTCCCCCCTTAACACCTTGCGTGCCAAGCGTTTTTTTAGGAAAGTGCACAAAATGCCACGATTCAAGCGATTCTTGCTGATACGTCAGAGCCTCGTTCATATTTCTGTTTGGTCATAAATGTGATAAGTAGGAATAATAGCTGTTCTAAATATTCAAAAATTGCATTTTAAAATAAAGCGTATTTAACGTCACCTAAATATGGGTGACAAGGCATTCTAGTAAATTTTCCGTCAGTCATTTTTGACTAACATGGCACGCAAGGTGTTAACAGTTTTGCCCGTGATTCACTTTGCACTACTATATTGATTTGCTCGAGTGAGACTAGGCAGTTGATGCTCGTACGTTTTCCTTCTGTGCGTTAGCGTTATACGGGTGGGTCATGTTAGAAGCTACATGAACATGTTGAAGTTATTATATGTATTCATAAATAATGCAATATACCAACATAAGACTAAATCGAACTCCTTAACAGAAAAAAAAACTCAATATATATCTCAACACACCCCATTTTTTTACAGGCCCGTGACAGTTTGAGCGCTGTCATGTATACGTCACCCATGGCTGCTGAAATGTATAAACAAATGGGTTAGCTCAAAAATGTTTTGTTTACATGGTAAAGTTAAATACTGTCGAAAAATTTCACCGTTAATCCAAAAAGAAAGCCACGCAGTATTTCGGGTTACGGGTAATACAAAACTCGGCTTGCTTTCGAGACGAAAATCAACTCGCAATACAGACGTCCTCGGGGATAAAGCTCCTGTCACTCAGGAGCTTTGTAAACATAATTACCAAAATAAAAGAACTTTACGCGAGTTCATTTCTCTGGCTAATGCAGATTCATTATTTGCTGTTGTTGTGCACTCACTGGATAGCGCTCTTTCTTTTGCGGTACCGGTCTATTTTCTCTCTACCGCTCCTACACACATTCGTTCTCATACGATCGTTCTGTGTTTTCTTCTCGCGCTTGCTTTGAAATATATGCAATGGATAGATTAATACGTACTTACGATTTTGGTGCAGGTTTTAATGTACTGGTAACAGTCAAATTGTTATGCGTTAATTTATCTGAGATTTAGGATCGCGGAATAGGTACACAGCAATACAATATTGTAAATTATTCCAGTAACCTCTCCATATTAACACCAACGACGCCCTAAGTGACGCAGGAAGATAATCAATGGTTGAATGGATCTTTCCTTCCCATCATTCAAAACATATTTACAAAATTTGGTCATGCGCCGTCATCTAAGCTGGAATCATGTAACATGTAACATCTATTTGATGCTTACAGATGCAGACATACATATAGATCTGTCGGACGAAGACTGAATGGGTAAATCGCAAACGATTATCTGGGGTAGTACAACGATTAGCAGGATTTTATACCATATATGGACAGCGTAGAAGCAAAATTAGACAACATTCTATACTAAATATCTCACCAATCCGTTGCCACTTCCTTGCCAAAAGAACCATTACGGCATTTGTGTTGAGATGCAATACAATTGAAGAGCTCATTCAAACAAATACTACAATTGCTCCCGATTCGTCAGACATTGAGCTTATCACATGGTCCAGATAGTTGAAGTTTTCCTCGTGCTCATCCTCATATTAGTATGCTTTCATGAAATACTGATTGATTTTAGTAGCATATCTACCATCATCGTCAATAGACAAATGGATGGTTCTTTACCCTAACCGTTGCTGATATCTCTATCCGATGTATCCTACACTGATTTATGATGATATGATTTATTGATGTTGGGTATGTCCAGTTTGAGCGTTTGGATAATTTTATATTTGTGTTCATTTGAAAACCTAATGTGACGTTGTATTTTATGCAGAAATTGTGTATTTCCATGCTTGTATACTGTATTTCGAACATCATACGTGTCATTCAGTAGAAAATATTTCTGAATATTGTATTTTGTGCATAACTCGACGGACCAAAAACCAGCTCACACGGCTGATCGTTTCAAAACAGAGAGTCCCAGTGCGCGTTCAAAAAGAGATAGAGTGAACGCCGTGCGACACTCAATAGCAATGGACGGTGAGTAAGCTCACTTTTTGGTGAAGTAGAGAAGTGGCAGTGAGTGGAAGCGAGAGCAAAGAGTGAAACGATAGCTTTGATGATGAATTTTTGTCGGTTGTGTTTGAGTGGTGTAGCGAGAGGTAGAGTGACAGTGGTCATGATGGCTGATGAGCGACAGGGGAATTATAAAACAGACAGTAGAGGGAGTGAGATCGCAACATTATACCCGTAAATTTCTCGTTGGGTAATATAGCTTTTCCCAAAAAAATATTTTGATAAAAATGTATTTAATTTTAAGCGGGGGGGGGGGGGAGGATTGTTCAGTGTGTTGGGCTGTTGGAAGAGGGTGAATAGGTTGATGGGTATTGGCGAGTGGGGGGGGGGGGGGGGGGGTTAACATATTACATAAACCTCTCTTCCCAAGCACCAATCGGATTGCAAATTGGGTTGATATTTTGCATAAATCCCCCCACCCCCCCAACAACCAATCAGTTTGCAAACTAGAAATGCTGTGTGACGAGGGTTTAAATACATAAAAGCCATGGAAAGTTTCCCAAAGACACAAGACTAGATTTATAAAAAAGCACCTGGTACAACACTGATAGGCATAGAAATTAGATCTGGTTAAAATAAATATGTAGAAACTTTATTACTCTAATTTCTACTGATTTCTATTTTTTTGAAACTCATATGATTTTAATTACTATTTGAATAAAAGCAAATAAGACAGCTTTGAGCTAATCCATTTGTTAATATATGTCACCATTCCATACGTTATATTGTCAGGGCCTTGTCGAAACATGGGGGATGGTATATATTAAGTTTTTACCGAAAAAAATCCCACGTTAATTTTTTCATCCATCATCCATTTCAAAACTGTAAAAGGGTAACGTACCTGAATCACCAATATTATTGATTTGAGCTCAGAGAAAGGTTTCTGACATTAAAGATTCAAGATTATTTGGTGTTATTTGACCGTTTTTAGCTGCACGGTGGTGATGATTGTCACCGGTGTTTGTTTCATGTTTCAACTTAAAATGCTTGAGATATTATTGGAATGCTAGTATAAGTATAAATGTTTGAGGGATTTGATGTAGTGTGAATGTTTCCTAAATCAGAATCAATAATACTCGGGCATCTGCAGATTTACCATCGGCGTTCGGCTGACTTATATTGGACTCAAAACAATATAAAACTCAACATTGAAAGCAAAGAATGTTTCTTCCCTGAATTTTGCGTCACCCAAAAGTGGGTGATGTATTTGCAGAGTCTTTTACGCTACACATAAACACGTAAACAAAACCACAAAAAAGACGTTAAATAAGGTAAAGGGTTGGTGGTAATCAGGTGTTTGTGGGGTTTAAAAGTGAAACTAATGTGGGAAAGCAGATGAGGAAACTTCACAATCCTGCAATTTTCAAAAAAAAGGATAAAAAATTGTTACCCGTATTTATTTGTATTTGGTTATAAACTTGTCTTTGGATCAATAAAATACATTTTTTATGTTGCTTGTTTTAAGATGTTGTGCTAAAGTAATGATGTTTACTTAAGTGTTTCAGATAAAGTACTTTGAAAAAAAGGTTGGAATAATTAGTTTGTTTTTAACAACAATAAATTCTCACACAATTTAAATTTCATCGATGTTTTCTTTGGCCTGGAGCAAAGCATTCAATTAATTCTTGGTGAAGTTTTGAACCCCAGTTGATTCTGCACGAACACTTTTCACTTTTCATTCTCGTCTCTTGAGTTAAATTTTTTTGAATAATTCATAAAATTATTACGAACCAAAAAGAGAAACTGTCAACACATACATTCGTAGTGAACCTAAACATACACAAAAAAAGTAAACACAAGACAGCTTATAATGTAAATGCGGTGGAATAAAGGGTATATAATACTGCCCGAGCCCTGCTTAGATAAAACAATGTTAAAAAGTAAACAGTTAAAAAATGTTTTTCATTAGTTAAAATATTAGAAATTTATCTAAAACACTTATATTGACTCTGAGCTGCGATCTGAACATGTCTAATGTAAACTGGTTGATCTGCCTACTCAGTAACGATATTCCTGGTTGGGTTTTAACTTGTTGGATAGTTTATAGTTGCACATGTCATCTGCAGTAACTGCAGTAATTACACATCAACACTATGGCCGCAGTTGGAGTTTTAGTAGAATTCGCTGTTCCTGATGCTATGGTTTCGGGAGGGAGAGTTGAATAAAGGTTAATGTATGTTTTTGTTGAATTTTCACGATTGTTTTGTTCTATTTGCCGTTCACAAACAATTGAATCTATAGGATATTGTATGTTGCTGGTTGTAGGTATGTTATCTTTAGTTGGTTGATTATTTGTTCAACATCAAAATTCAGAGTAAGCTCCCTATCGTGATATATAAATTTTAAATTTGAACAATTTTTAATGAAATCCCTTACAATTTTAACAGAAGGAGGAAGGAGATCTAAATCATTACAAACGATTTTGAAAGGATACGCTTTGTTCGGTTTTAAACGTACATCCCCGGGTCCCTGCCTTTCAACATTGCCGTGAAGCGGTTTATCAAAACATATTTCATATATTGCTATTAACTATACGTGTGTAAGAGATTGAAACTCGGCTATCAAACATGACTATACCCAATCAATATAT
>NW_026525618.1:2500-9231 GCF_943737925.1 Anopheles nili | reverse complement strand
CAAAAAGTGAATATTATCCGCTTAAAATTACAGATGATGCTCGATTTAACTGAAATTTGGCAAACATTTTTCTTTTTACATTCGGAAAAAGTATTCAAAGCTTCATCCACCCCCGTGAGATAAAAAGGGGGGCTCCTATACAAACTCCCCCCGTCTAACAAATCTATAATAATTACTAAACAATACAAAAAACCACCGGTTTGACTAAAATTCGAGATGCATGTATCTTTTTCAATTTTATAAAAGAATCCAAATCATCAGCTACTCCGGTGGGGAACAAATGGGAGCTCCCATACAAACCCCTATCAGAGCAGGCAATATTAGTCATTTATAAATACAAAACACAGATCCGGTCGAAATTTAGCACAAATGCATCTATTTATATTTTGCAAAAGAATCAATAGTTTCGGCAGCCCCGATCAAGAAAATAGGAAGGACTTCATTACAACCACAAAAAGGGGGCAAAAATACAACACAAAAACACAACCACAAAAAAGGGGGGCAAAAAGCAAATGAAGACCGAAATATCCGCAATTCGACAAACATGTTCCTTTTAACTTTTCGAGCAGAAACTAAAGCTTCAGTTACCCCGAAGAAAAAACGGGCATCTTCTTTACCATTCGCTGCGCTTATTATGAAACAATATGTAGGTCTGTTAATGGCTATACAAAATTCAAACGTTAACCAATTTGTCTGAACATGTTTTTATAAATCTGTTTGTAAAAAGCCTAATCCTCCTGCCCCCTCAGAGGATAAAAGAGTAGGGGGTCTTCCATACATTCCCTTTCACAGTAATTGAAAATCGTTGAATACAAATGACATTGATTTAACCTAAATCTTGCGTATGCATTTCTTAAAATTCTCTTTACAATATGTGATGAAGTATAAGCTTCCCGGTTTGGATTATCTTTTCATCATAATATATCACTGTGAAGTACATATGTTGTCGAAATCAACTAAAAAATTAAATCACTTAATACAAAGACTTTCAAAATTCCAGTTCTACAAGCGGAAAACCCTCTCCCTCTACCAAACACAGAAAAGTTATTGAAAAATACATATGGCTTCCAATTCGATTGACACACGGTACAAATGCTTCTTCCTATTCATAGTGCGACGAAAATTCATTTACGCCAGTGCGAAACAAAGGGAGGTTTCCAACGAACCTCCTGTCGGTATTACCAAGAAAATAATTCAGTCATAGCAATAAAGCTTGGTCCAGATGATTTTAGGTGAGGATGATTCTGTTTACACAAAATTTTTAAAACAAGAGCTCCCATACGAGCTCTTCCTAATAGAGTATTGGAAAATATGGTCGAGCATAGCAATCATGTTCGATTTAAATGAAATGAGGCAAATTCCTTAACATGTCCATATTTACTGGAAAATTAGAATGGTGACGTTGCAACTCTCCCGGGTGGAAGTATATTGGTGGGGGGCATACAATACCTATACGAAAAATTGGATTAAAAAATGCCCAAAATAACAAATATCGTCTAATTTAACAACAACTTTTCATGTACGCCTTAACACAGTCCATACAACAAGTAGCAAAATATCATATTCTTCAATGCGGAAACAGCGGTATGCAACCCTTATTTATTGGAATGTTCAAAAATCGCTCATCGATACAAATGTTATTTGCTTATTCTTTTAACGAGTAACTTTTACATTATGGACGGGAAAGTAATTTCCATTTCCAGAATAAAAGAAATTCACAAAACTGTAAAGACGTCAACAAACAGTTCAATTTCCTGCAACTTTTCTCTCTTCTACCATTTATTTTGACACTAAACTGCAATAAGAAACTCAACTCTTCTTCACTCCAAGTATGTCACAATTTAAAAGTGTAAAATATTTTTCAACATATTGTTGTACATAACGCTATGCCCTTATTCAAAAAGATTCAATTTTAAATTGTGTTGAGTTACGTTATAAATGTGGTTGGTGTAATAAATTTAAATATGGATTTCAGAGCGTAATGTTTACTAAAATGAATGGCCTTTTGAAAGTAACAGCAAAATAGAAGAAATATAAAAGAAATGGAAAATTGTTTGCAGGCAACATCAGTCACGAAATAAGAATATGAAATAGAAAAGTGGAAAGATTTTGATCAACATACATGCTCAGGATGGAACCACATGCTACTTTTCCTCATAGTTATGCAAATAAATTGTTATGACGCATCCAAGAAAAATAATAGTGATAAAAAAAAGGATTTTCGAAAGAGTTTAAGTGAAAAACACTAGGCATAAAAAAAAAGGTTTTACTAAATTCATGACGTGAAAGATGCGAAAGATTAGGGAGAAAATTTTTGGTAAGAACGGGTTGGTCATACGAAGCGAAGATTATGAAGAGAAATGGTAGCTGTGAAACAAAAAGAGAAGAAAGGATTTGATATATAATCCTTTCCTTGATAGCTAAGATGGTTTAAATGGTAGATTTGTTAAAAATGGAGTGCAGGACAGTTTGAAAAAGCAAGGTATAGCCAATTGGATAAGATGTGTCAAGATCAACAGAGAAAGATGCATTTAATGAAGTAGAAAAGCTTGAAAGACCAAGTTAGGAATCACGTAAAAACAATGGATACAACTAAATGAGAAAAATGGATATACACACCAAAAATAGAACTACACCAGCATACGTAAAAATGACCCTTTATGTTTCCTAAAATTACGTCGACCCGAATGAAATCGGGTTTATCAGCTAGTCGTTAATAGCGAGGGAATTGACTCCTCGATATTACCTCCGATATTAAAAATTTATTCATTTAAAATGAATAAAATTTTCACTCCGCGCTGCTTGGGGTGGCACGATTTATACCCGCTCGCTCCAATTTCTAGGCTTCTCGGATGGCTTCGACATCATCGAGCAGAAAACTAGGATGGTGTGCGAGGCGTACACCCGACTAAAACGCGAGACTGCAAGGATTGGACTAATGATCAATGCGACGGAAACAAAATACCTGCTCGTCGGGGGCTCTGACAGTGACAGCGCCAGGCTGGGGAGCAGTGTATCAGTGGACGGCGACGAACTTGAGGTAGTAGAGGAGTTTTGCTACCTCGGCACTGTCGTAACTCCGGATAAAAACATTAGTTGCGAAATCCGGAGGCGCATTGTTCAGGGGAATCGTGCCTACCATGGGCTCCACAAACTCCTGAGGTCCAGGTGGCTTCTCCCACACACGAAGTGTGCCATTTACCGCACGCTGATAAGATCGGTCGTTCTCTATGGGCATGAGTCCTGGACTCGGCTCACAGAGGACGTCAACGCACTCGCAGTCTTCGAGCGGCGCGTGCTCCGGTCTATCTTTGGCGGTGTGTGTGAGCAGGGCGTGTGGAGGCGGAGAATGAACCACGAGCTAGCTGAGCTGTATGGCGAGCCGGACATCCTGATGATGGCGAAATCCAGGCCAGGATGTTCCACCAAGAAGGTGCTCACCAGCGACCCGTCCGGCACAAGGCGACGAGGAGCTCAGCGTGCTCGGTGGATGGACCAAGTGGAGCAGAACCTGCGGGATTTCGGATGCGACCGGGGATGGAGAACTGCAGCCATGGATCGAGCTACCTGGTAAACGATTGGTGACCAGGCCATGTCTTTTCGACGTGCTTAATTGTGAGCGGGCCAGAAAAGAAGAAGAAGAAATTTGACGAAATGAAATTGACGAGAATGATATAACATGTATCAACTAGTTTCAAAACTAGAAATGGCGTTCAAATGCCTTCCACATTCCAAGTTGTAGACCAGTACGTTCACATTATCTTACAGCTCACAAAAACAAATCGTTATGATTTGATACGCATTCAAAGCGTAGAGGTGTGATTCAGTTTTGATCAAACCAAATGTTTGTAGTCATGCCTAGTTGGTTAAAGGCAAATTTTTGTTCCAGATTGTCCAAATGTCTGGTTGTTCAAAGATTTGAGCACTTACCATTTTGCTCGCATATTGACCACAACAAGATACAATTTTTGTCTGATATTAAACAATGCTTTAGATAAAATGCTCAAAATCTTGAAAAACAAATTTTCTATCATGGCTTATAGGCGAGTCAAGCATCTAGTTCATTGTTAAATCGAAATTATTTGGAAAAACGGTTTATTTCTTTTTATTTGATTGCATTTTTCGCAGATAAAGTTACATTATTGTTTTGCAATGGAAAATTAATCTTATAACAAAAAACTAAATTTTGAGACACGAGAAATTTTGTCAATGATTCTTATTCGGGCAGTTTATCTTGCTAGCAAAATACTGATTAACTGCTTCCCACCTTTGATTTTTTTTGAAAACTAATCGCAAGCTAACTAGCATTCCGCATTCTTCACATACAAAAAGAGATTTTTTTTCATATGTTGAATGTATTATTGTACATGTTAAATATATGTATGTATGTGTTAAACATATAGAGCTTTTAACGTCATTGTGAAACTAAGACTTTAATTTTTTTTCGTAATTTTCAACAAATCAATCAACTGATATCGTTTTGAAACCGTTTATGTTCTGATCTTTTAAATTCAAAAAAATATTAGACTAAATTTTTATGACAAATGTTTGTGATGTTCGTTTTGATTTATTTTTTTCTCAGTGTCAATATAGCTTTCGTTATTATTTCAAATATTGCATTTTTTAAATAATTTAATCATGTCCATTTCGATTGAGTGATTAACTTCAAGTCAAGAGAAAAAACTTAAAACATCTTGCCACGTGTCGCTGTACGCCGAAATGGATTCCAGCTTGATGATGTAATGCTGCTAAATCGTGATTTTCCTAATTTTGAACACGACCTGGGTGATATATTGGTACAAGGGGTTGGCATTGCAGCTCCAGATGAAAGTGTAGAATTTCCCAAAAAAGATGATTTTGGACCATTATTGGTAGAGTGACTCAGAACTATCGACTTAACATGTAAGATGAGAAAATAAAAAGTAGTACTTTAAAACACAGAATGTTGAAAAAGAAAAATTTTACTTACTTTCGAAAAGCTTCGATTCATCGGTGTAATAACTTTCATTTCAAGACTACTTCCACTAGTTCGAATCAAATTCACCACCTGTAGCAACGCATACCATTTGACATCAATACCATTAATTTCAACAATAAAATCGCCTTCCTTGATACCAGCATGCTGCAAGCAGAAAATTACCATCAGAAAAGCAGAAAATAATAATAAACTAAAAATTAAACATTGGTCTATTCTTATAAATATAATTACATATGTTAATTTATAAATATATATATATATATATATATATATATATATATATATATATATATATATATATATATATATATATATATATATATATATATATATATATATATATATATATATATATATATATATATATAAATATATATATATATATATATATATATATATATATATTTACAAATATAAATATGTATATATATACATATATCTATATATATATATATATATATATATATATATATATATATATATATATATATATATATATATATATATATATATATATATATATATATATATTTATATATATATATATATATATATATATATATATATATATATATATATATATATATATATGTATATATATATATACATATATATATATATATATATATACTATATATATATATGTATATATATATACATATATATATATATATACTATATATATATATATATATATATATATATATATATATATATATATATATATATATATATATATATATATATATATATATATATATATACGTCTTTTCTGGAGGCGACTCGTTTCTACATAAATGAGAACAGGCGAGCATATAAACGGTATACCTCTAGCCTTAAAGTTGGATTCAGCAAAAATCCCAAATCATTTTGGAAGTGTATTAAAAACAAACGAGGAGCTGGCAGTGGAGGCAAACGTGGCGGATTACCTTCTTCTTTGAGCTTCAATGGCTCAGTGGTTTCCGGTGAACATAATATCTGCGATGCATTCGCAGCTCACTTTGCTTCAATGTACTCAAATAGTAGCCTGGATCAAAACAGTCTTCTTTTGCCCTGGAGCCCATTTGCGAAGAAATCTTCTTGTCCATACCGGTGTTCTCCGAAGAGCGGGTCTGCATGGTTATTGACGACTTGAAACTTTCCTACGCGTTTGGGCCTGACTACATTCTCAGCGCTATAATCATAAACTGCAAGGAAGCTCTGATTCCAGTCTTGACGTCGCTATTCAACAAATCCTTGCAGTTGGAATGTTTCCCCAGCCGGTGGAAATCATCTTGGATGTTTCCGGTATTCAAGAAAGGGGACCAAAGCTTATGTTCAAACTACTGTGAAATCTCCATGCTTTGCGCCAGTAGCAAACTGTTCGAGCTCCTGGTTGCGAGATACTTCATGCATGGATTCAAGCACTCTCTAAGTACTGACCAGCATGGATTCATGCCAAACCGCTCAATCGAGACAAATCTAGTAAGCTTTTTGAGCCACTGCTACGCCTTCTTGGACCAAGGCATGCAGGTTGACGCCATTTACACCGACTTTCATTCAGCTTTCGACTCGGTCAACCACGCTCTACTCCTAGCCAAGATGACTAAATATGGAGTAAACGTTGAGCTGGTGCGGTGGCTCAAGAGCTTTCTGACCGATAGGCGCATTCTAGTCAATATTGGTGATGCCTTCTTGTCTCCATTCTCGAACGCATCTGGAGTACCGCAGGGCAGCATACTGGGACCTTTCCTGTTTACGTTATTCATCAATG
>NW_026525617.1:0-11016 GCF_943737925.1 Anopheles nili | reverse complement strand
AAAAAAATTTTTTTAGATCGAGGATGTACTAAAAAAAAATTTTTTCATATCAAGGATGTACTAAAAAATTATTTTTAGATCGAGGATGTACTAAAAAATTTTTTTTAGATCGAGGATGTACTAAAAAATTTTTTTTTAGATCGAGGATGTACTAAAAAAATTTTTTTTGATCGAGGATGTACTAAAAAAATTTTTTTTAGATCGAGGATGTACTAAAAAAATTTTTTTTGATCGAGGATGTATTAAAAAAATTTTTTTAGATCGAGGATGTACTAAAAAAAAATTTTTTCATATCAAGGATGTACTAAAAAATTATTTTTAGATCGAGGATGTACTAAAAAATTTTTTTTAGATCGAGGATGTACTAAAAAATTTTTTTTTAGATCGAGGATGTACTAAAAAATTTTTTTTTATCGAGGATGTACTAAAAAAATTTTTTTCATATCAAGGATGTACTAAAAAAATTTTTTTTAGATCGAGGATGTACTAAAAAAATTTTTTTTGATCGAGGATGTACTAAAAAAATTTTTTTTAGATCGAGGATGTACTAAAAAAATTTTTTTTGATCGAGGATGTACTAAAAAAATTTTTTTTGATCGAGGATGTATTAAAAAAATTTTTTTAGATCGAGGATGTACTAAAAAAAAAATTTTTTATATCAAGGATGTACTAAAAAATTATTTTTAGATCGAGGATGTACTAAAAAATTTTTTTTAGATCGAGGATGTACTAAAAAATTTTTTTTTAGATCGAGGATGTACTAAAAAATTTTTTTTGATCGAGGATGTACTAAAAAAATTTTTTTTAGATCGAGGATGTACTAAAAAAATTTTTTTTGATCGAGGATGTACTAAAAAATTTTTTTTTAGATCGAGGATGTACTAAAAAAATTTTTTTCATATCAAGGATGTACTAAAAAAATTTTTTTTAGATCAAGGATGTACTAAATAAATTTTTTTTCATATCAAGGATGTACTAAAAAAATTTTTTTTAGATCGAGGATGTACTAAAAAAATTTTTTCATATCAAGGATGTACTAAAAAATTTTTTTTTAGATCGAGGATGTACTAAAAAATTTTTTTAGATCGAGGATGTACTAAAAAAATTTTTTTTAGATCGAGGATGTACTAAAAAAATTTTTTTAGATCGAGGATGTACTAAAAAATTTTTTTTTAGATCGAGGATGTACTAAAAAAATTTTTTTAGATCGAGGATGTACTAAAAAAATTTTTTTTACATCGAGGATGTACTAAAAAAATTTTTTTTGATCGAGGATGTACTAAAAAAATTTTTTTTGATCGAGGATGTACTAAAAAAATTTTTTTTGATCGAGGATGTATTAAAAAAATTTTTTTAGATCGAGGATGTACTAAAAAAAAATTTTTTCATATCAAGGATGTACTAAAAAATTATTTTTAGATCGAGGATGTACTAAAAAATTTTTTTTAGATCGAGGATGTACTAAAAAATTTTTTTTTAGATCGAGGATGTACTAAAAAAATTTTTTTTGATCGAGGATGTACTAAAAAATTTTTTTTTGATCGAGGATGTACTAAAAAAATTTTTTTTGATCGAGGATGTATTAAAAAAATTTTTTTAGATCGAGGATGTACTAAAAAAAAATTTTTTCATATCAAGGATGTACTAAAAAATTATTTTTAGATCGAGGATGTACTAAAAAATTTTTTTTAGATCGAGGATGTACTAAAAAATTTTTTTTTAGATCGAGGATGTACTAAAAAAATTTTTTTAGATCGAGGATGTACTAAAAAATTTTTTTTGATCGAGGATGTACTAAAAAAATTTTTTTTAGATCGAGGATGTATTTAAAAAAATTTTTTTAGATCGAGGATGTACTAAAAAATTTTTTTTTAGATCGAGGATGTACTAAAAAAATTTTTTTTGATCGAGGATGTACTAAAAAAATTTTTTTCATATCAAGGATGTACTAAAAAAATTTTTTTTAGATCGAGGATGTACTAAAAAATTTTTTTTTAGATCGAGGATGTACTAAAAAAATTTTTTTTGATCGAGGATGTACTAAAAAATTTTTTTTTGATCGAGGATGTACTAAAAAAATTTTTTTTGATCGAGGATGTATTAAAAAAATTTTTTTTGATCGAGGATGTATTAAAAAAATTTTTTTAGATCGAGGATGTACTAAAAAAAAATTTTTTAATATCAAGGATGTACTAAAAAATTATTTTTAGATCGAGGATGTACTAAAAAATTTTTTTTAGATCGAGGATGTACTAAAAAATTTTTTTTTAGATCGAGGATGTACTAAAAAAATTTTTTTTGATCGAGGATGTACTAAAAAAATTTTTTTTAGATCGAGGATGTACTAAAAAAATTTTTTTTGATCGAGGATGTACTAAAAAATTTTTTTTTAGATCGAGGATGTACTAAAAAAATTTTTTTCATATCAAGGATGTACTAAAAAAATTTTTTTTAGATCAAGGATGTACTAAATAAATTTTTTTTCATATCAAGGATGTACTAAAAAAATTTTTTTTAGATCGAGGATGTACTAAAAAAATTTTTTTTGATCGAGGATGTATTAAAAAAATTTTTTTAGATCGAGGATGTACTAAAAAAAAATTTTTTCATATCAAGGATGTACTAAAAAATTATTTTTAGATCGAGGATGTACTAAAAAATTTTTTTTAGATCGAGGATGTACTTAAAAATTTTTTTTTAGATCGAGGATGTACTAAAAAATTTTTTTAGATCGAGGATGTACTAAAAAAATTTTTTTTGATCGAGGATGTACTAAAAAATTTTTTTTCATATCAACGATGTACTAAAAAAATTTTTTTTAGATCGAGGATGTACTAAAAAAATTTTTTTTGATCGAGGATGTATTAAAAAAATTTTTTTAGATCGAGGATGTACTAAAAAAAAATTTTTTCATATCAAGGATGTACTAAAAAATTATTTTTAGATCGAGGATGTACTAAAAAATTTTTTTTAGATCGAGGATGTACTTAAAAATTTTTTTTTAGATCGAGGATGTACTAAAAAATTTTTTTAGATCGAGGATGTACTAAAAAAATTTTTTTTGATCGAGGATGTACTAAAAAATTTTTTTTCATATCAACGATGTACTAAAAAAATTTTTTTTGATCGAGGATGTACTAAAAAAAATTTTTTCATATCAAGGATGTACTAAAAAAATTTTTTTTGATCGAGGATGTACTAAAAAAAATTTTTTCATATCAAGGATGTACTAAAAAAATTTTTTTTAGATCGAGGATGCACTAAAAAAATTTTTTTAGATCGAGGATGTACTAAAAAATTTTTTTTTAGATCGAGGATGTACTAAAAAAATTTTTTTAGATCGAGGATGTACTAAAAAAATTTTTTTTACATCGAGGATGTACTAAAAAAATTTTTTTTGATCGAGGATGTACTAAAAAAATTTTTTTTGATCGAGGATGTACTAAAAAAATTTTTTTTGATCGAGGATGTATTAAAAAAATTTTTTTAGATCGAGGATGTACTAAAAAAAAATTTTTTCATATCAAGGATGTACTAAAAAATTATTTTTAGATCGAGGATGTACTAAAAATTTTTTTTTAGATCGAGGATGTACTAAAAAATTTTTTTTTAGATCGAGGATGTACTAAAAAAATTTTTTTTGATCGAGGATGTACTAAAAAAATTTTTTTAGATCGAGGATGTACTAAAAAAATTTTTTTTGATCGAGGATGTACTAAAAAATTTTTTTTTAGATCGAGGATGTACTAAAAAAATTTTTTTCATATCAAGGATGTACTAAAAAAATTTTTTTTAGATCAAGGATGTACTAAATAAATTTTTTTCATATCAAGGATGTACTAAAAAAATTTTTTTTAGATCGAGGATGTACTAAAAGAATTTTTTTTGATCGAGGATGTACTAAAAAAATTTTTTTTAGATCGAGGATGTACTAAAAAAATTTTTTTAGATCGAGAATGTACTAAAAAAATTTTTTTAGATCGAGGATGTACTAAAAAAATTTTTTTTACATCGAGGATGTACTAAAAAAATTGTTTTTGATCGAGGATGTACTAAAAAAATTTTTTTTGATCGAGGATGTACTAAAAAAATTTTTTTTGATCGAGGATGTATTAAAAAAATTTTTTTAGATCGAGGATGTACTAAAAAAAAATTTTTTTCATATCAAGGATGTACTAAAAAATTATTTTTAGATCGAGGATGTACTAAAAAATTTTTTTTAGATCGAGGATGTACTAAAAATTTTTTTTTTAGATCGAGGATGTACTAAAAAAATTTTTTTTGATCGAGGATGTACTAAAAAAATTTTTTTTAGATCGAGGATGTACTAAAAAAATTTTTTTTGATCGAGGATGTACTAAAAAATTTTTTTTTAGATCGAGGATGTACTAAAAAATTTTTTTCATATCAAGGATGTACTAAAAAAATTTTTTTTAGATCAAGGATGTACTAAATAAATTTTTTTTCATATCAAGGATGTACTAAAAAAATTTTTTTTAGATCGAGGATGTACAAAAAAAATTTTTTTTGATCGAGGATGTATTAAAAAAATTTTTTTAGATCGAGGATGTACTAAAAAAAAATTTTTTCATATCAAGGATGTACTAAAAAATTATTTTTAGATCGAGGATGTACTAAAAAATTTTTTTTAGATCGAGGATGTACTAAAAAATTTTTTTTTAGATCGAGGATGTACTAAAAAATTTTTTTAGATGGAGGATGTACTAAAAAAATTTTTTTTAGATCGAGGATGTACTAAAAAAATTTTTTTTGATCGAGGATGTACTAAAAAATTTTTTTTCATATCAAGGATGTACTAAAAAAATTTTTTTTAGATCGGGGATGTACTAAAAAAATTTTTTTTGATCGAGGATGTATTAAAAAAATTTTTTTAGATCGAGGATGTACTAAAAAAAATTTTTTCATATCAAGGATGTACTAAAAAAATTTTTTTTGATCGAGGATGTACTAAAAAAATTTTTTCATATCAAGGATGTACTAAAAAATTTTTTTTTAGATCGAGGATGTACTAAAAAATTTTTTTAGATCGAGGATGTACTAAAAAAATTTTTTTTAGATCGAGGATGTACTAAAAAAATTTTTTTAGATCGAGGATGTACTAAAAAATTTTTTTTTAGATCGAGGATGTACTAAAAAAATTTTTTTAGATCGAGGATGTACTAAAAAAATTTTTTTTACATCGAGGATGTACTAAAAAAATTTTTTTTGATCGAGGATGTACTAAAAAAATTTTTTTTGATCGAGGATGTACTAAAAAAATTTTTTTTGATCGAGGATGTATTAAAAAAATTTTTTTAGATCGAGGATGTACTAAAAAAAAATTTTTTCATATCAAGGATGTACTAAAAAATTATTTTTAGATCGAGGATGTACTAAAAAATTTTTTTAGATCGAGGATGTACTAAAAAATTTTTTTTTAGATCGAGGATGTACTAAAAAAATTTTTTTTGATCGAGGATGTACTAAAAAAATTTATTTTAGATCGAGGATGTACTAAAAAAATTTTTTTTGATCGAGGATGTACTAAAAAAATTTTTTTTAGATCGAGGATGTACTAAAAAAATTTTATTCATATCAAGGATGTACTAAAAAAATTTTTTTTAGATCGAGGATGTACTAAAAAAATTTTTTTTGATCGAGGATGTACTAAAAAAATTTTTTTTAGATCGAGGATGTACTAAAAAATTTTTTTTAGATCGAGGATGTACTAAAAAATTTTTTTTTAGATCGAGGATGTACTAAAAAATTTTTTTTGATCGAGGATGTACTAAAAAAAATTTTTTTACATCGAGGATGTACTAAAAAATTTTTTTTTATCGAGGATGTACTAAAAAAATTTTTTTCATATCAAGGATGTACTAAAAAAATTTGTTTTAGATCGATGATGTACTAAAAAAATTTTTTTTGATCGAGGATGTACTAAAAAATTTTTTTGATCGAGGATGTACTAAAAAAATTTTTTCATATCAAGGATGTACTAAAAAAATTTTTTTTAGATCGAGGATGTACTAAAAAATTTTTTTAGATCGAGGATGTACTAAAAAAATTTTTCTCATATCAAGGATGTACTAAAAAAATTTTTTTTAGATCGAGGATGTACTAAAAAAATTTTTTTTGATCGAGGATGTACTAAAAAAATTTTTTTCATATCGAGGATGTTCCAAAAAAATTTTTTTTAGATCGATTATGTACTTAAAAAATTTTTTTTGATCGAGGATGTACTAAAAAATTTTTTTTAGATCGAGGATGTACTAAAAAAAATTTTTTTACATCGAGGATGTACTAAAAAAATTTTTTTTGATCGAGGATGTACTAAAAAAATTTTTTTTGATCGAGGATGTACTAAAAAAATTTTTTTTAGATCGAGGATTTACTAAAAAATTTTTTTTAGATCGAGGATGTACTAAAAAATTTTTTTTAGATCGAGGATGTACTAAAAAATTTTTTTTTAGATCGAGGATGTACTAAAAAAATTTTTTTTGATCGAGGATGTACTTAAACAATTTTTTTCATATCAAGGATGTACTAAAAAAATTTTTTTAGATCGAGGATGTACTAAAAAAATTATTTTTGATCGAGGATGTACTAAAAAAATTTTTTTTAGATCGAGGATGTATTAAAAAAATTTTTTTTAGATCGAGGATGTACTAAAAAATTTTTTTTTAGATCGAGGATGTACTAAAAAAATTTTTTTTGATCGAGGATGTACTAAAACAATTTTTTTCATATCAAGGATGTACTAAAAAAATTTTTTTAGATCGAGGATGTACTAAAAAAATTTTTTTTGATCGAGGATGTATTAAAAAAATTTTTTTAGATCGAGGATGTACTAAAAAAATTTTTTTCATATCAAGCATGTACTAAAAAATTTTTTTTTAGATCGAGGATGTACTAAAAAAATTTTTTTAGATCGAGGATGTACTAAAAAAATTTTTTTTACATCGAGTATATACTAAAAAAATTTTTTTTGATCGAGGATGTACTAAAAAAATTTTTTCATATCAAGGATGTACTAAAAAAATTTTTTTTAGATCGAGGATGTACTAAAAAATTTTTTTAGATCGAGGATGTACTAAAAAAATTTTTTTTAGATCGAGGATGTACTAAAAAAATTTTTTTAGATCGAGGATGTACTAAAAAATTTTTTTTTAGATCGAGGATGTACTAAAAAAATTTTTTTTGATCGAGGATGTACTAAAAAAATTTTTTTCATATCAAGGATGTACTAAAAAAATTTTTTTTAGATCGAGGATGTACTAAAAAAATTTTTTGATCGAGGATGTATTAAAAAAATTTTTTTAGATCGAGGATGTACTAAAAAAAATTTTTTCATATCAAGGATGTACTAAAATTTTTTTTTTTAGATCGAGGATGTACTAAAAAAATTATTTTAGATCGAGGATGTACTAAAAAAATTTTTTTTACATCGAGGATGTACTAAAAAAATTTTTTTTGATCGAGGATGTACTAAAAAAATTTTTTCATATCAAGGATGTACTAAAAAAATTTTTTTTTAGATCGAGGATGTACTAAAAAATTTTTTTAGATCGAGGATGTACTAAAAAAATTTTTTTTAGATCGAGGATGTACTAAAAAAATTTTTTTAGATCGAGGATGTACTAAAAAATTTTTTTTTAGATCGAGGATGTACTAAAAAAATTTTTTTTGATCGAGGATGTACTAAAAAAATTTTTTTACATCAAGGATGTACTAAAAAAATTTTTTTTAGATCGAGGATGTACTAAAAAAATTATTTTTGATCGAGGATGTACTAAAAAAATTTTTTTTAGATCGAGGATGTACTAAAAAAATTTTTTTAGATCGAGGATGTACTAAAAAAATTTTTTTTGATCGAGGATGTACTAAAAAAATTTTTTTCATATCAAGGATGTACTAAAAAAATTTTTTTTAGATCGAGGATGTACTAAAAAAATTTTTTTTGATCGAGGATGTACTAAAAAAATTTTTTCATATCGAGGATGTACTAAAAAAATTTTTTTACATCAAGGATGTACTAAAAAAATTTTTTTTAGATCGAGGATGTACTAAAAAAATTTTTTTTAGATCGAGGATGTACTAAAAAAATTTTTTTTAGATCGAGGATGTACTAAAAAAATTTTTTTTAGATCGAGGATGTACTAAAAAAATTTTTTTTAGATCGAGGATGTACTAAAAAAAATTTTGTAGATCGAGGATGTACTAAAAATTTTTTTTTAGATCGAGGATGTACTAAAAAAATTTTTTTAGATCGGGGATGTACTAAAAAAATTTTTTTAGATCGAGGATATATTAAATAAATTTTTTTTAGATCGAGGATGTACTAAAAAAATTTTTTTTGATCGAGGATGTACTAAAAAAATTTTTTTTAGATCGAGGATGTACTAAAAAAATTTTTTTAGATCGAGGATGTACTAAAAAAATTTTTTTTAGATCGAGGATGTACTAAAAAAATTTTTTTTAGATCGAGGATGTACTAAAAAATTTTTTTTTAGATCGAGGATGTACTAAAAAAATTTTTTTAGATCGAGGATGTACTAAAAAAATTTTTTTAGATCGAGGATGTACTAAAAAAATTTTTTTTTGATCGAGGATGTACTAAAAAAATTTTTTCACATCAAGGATGTACTAAAAAAATTTTTTTTAGATCGAGGATGTACTAAAAAAATTTTTTTTGATCGAGGATGTACTAAAAAAATTTTTTTTTGATCGAGGATGTACTAAAAAAATTTTTTCACATCAAGGATGTACTAAAAAAATTTTTTTTAGATCGAGGATGTACTAAAAAAATTTTTTTTGATCGAGGATGTACTAAAAAAATTTTTTTCATATCAAGGATGTACTAAAAAAATTTTTTTTGATCGAGGATGTACTAAAAAAATTTTTTTAGATCGAGGATGTACTAAAAAAAATTTTTTCATATCAAGGATGTACTAAAAAATTTTTTTTTAGATCGAGGATGTACTAAAAAAATTTTTTTTGATCGAGGATGTACTAAAAAAATTTTTTTCATATCAAGGATGTACTAAAAAAATTTTTTTTAGATCAAGGATGTACTAAAAAAATTTTTTTTGATCGAGGATGTACTAAAAAAATTTTTTTAGATCGAGGATGTACTAAATAAAATTTTTTCATATCAAGGATGTACTAAAAAAATTTTTTTTCGATCGAGGATGTACTAAAAAAATTTTTTTTGATCGAGGATGTACTAAAAAAATTTTTTTAGATCGAGGATGTACTAAAAAAATTTTTTTAAATCGAGGATGTACTAAAAAATTTTTTTCATATCAAGGATGTACTAAAAAAATTTTTTTTTGATCGAGGATGTACTAAAAACATTTTTTCATATCAAGGATGTACTAACAAAATTTTTTTTAGATCGAGGATGTACTAAAAAATTTTTTTAGATCGAGGATGTACTAAAAAAATTTTTTTCATATCAAGGATGTACTAAAAAAATTTTTTTAGATCGAGGATGTACTAAAAAAATTTTTTTTTGATCGAGGATGTACTAAAAAAATTTTTTCACATCAAGGATGTACTAAAAAAATTTTTTTAGATCGAGGATGTACTAAAAAAATTTTTTCATATCAAGGATGTACTAAAAAAATTTTTTTTAGATCGAGGATGTACTAAAAAAATTTTTTTTGATCGAGGATGTACTAAAAAAATTTTTTTTAGATCGAGGATGTACTAAAAAAAAATTTTTAAATCGAGGATGTACTAAACAAATTTTTTTAGATCGAGGATGTACTAAAAAAATTTTTTCATATCAAGGATGTACTAAAAAAATTTTTTTTAGATCGAGGATGTACTAAAGAAATTTTTTTAGATCGAGAATGAATTAAAAAAATTTTTTTAGATCGAGGATGTACTAAAAAAATTTTTTTAGATCGAGGATGTACTTAAAAAATTTTTTAGATCGAGGATGTACTAAAAAATTTTTTTTAGATTGAGGATGTACTAAAAAAATTTTTTCAGGTCGAGGATGTACTAAAAAATTTTTTTCAGATCGAGGATGTACTAAAAAAATTTTTTTTGAGCGAGGATGTACTAACAAAATTTTTTCATATCAAGGATGTACTAAACAAATTTTTTTTAGATCGAGGATGTACTAAAAAAATTTTTTTTAGATCGAGAATGAATTAAAAAAATTTTTTTAGATCGAGGATGTACTAAAAAAATTTTTTTTAGATCGAGGATGTACTAAAAAAATTTTTTTTAGATCGAGGATGTACTAAAAAAAATTTTTTTAGATCGAGGATGTACTAAAAAATTTTTTTCATATCAAAGATGTACTAAAAAAATTTTTTTACATCGAGGATGTACTAGAAAATTTTTTTTTAAATCGAGGATGTACTAAAAAAATTTTTTCAAGATCGAGGATGTACTAAAAATTTTTTTTAAATCGAGGATGTACTAAAAAAAATTTTTTCATATCAAGGATGCACTAAAAAAAAATTTTTCATATCAAGGATGCACTAAAAATATTATTTTTAGATCGAGGATGTACTAGAAAATTTTTTTTTAAATCGAGGATGTACTAAAAAAATTTTTTTTAGATCGAGGATGTACTAAAAAAATTTTTTTAGATCGAGGATGTACTAAAAAAATTTTTTTAGATCGATGATGTAGTAGAAAAGTTTTTTTTAAATCGAGGATGTACTAAAAAAATTTTTTTTGATCGAGGATGTACTAAAAAAATTTTTGTAGATCGAGGATGTACTAAAAAAATTTTTTTCATATCAAGGATGTACCAAAAAAATTTTTTTCATATCAAGGATGTACTAAAAAAATTTTTTTTAGATCGAGGATGTACTAAAAAAATTTTTTTTGATCGAGGATGTACAAAAAAAATTTTTTTTAGATCGAGGATGTACTAAAAAAATTTTTTTAGATCGAGGATGTACTAAAAAATTTTTTAGATCGAGGATGTACTAAAAAATTTTTTTTTGATCGAGGATGTACAAAAAAAATTTTTTTTAGATCGAGGATGTT
>NW_026525616.1:0-11740 GCF_943737925.1 Anopheles nili | reverse complement strand
GGTCGAGGATGTACTAAAAAAATTTTTTTAGATCGAGGATGTACTAAAAAAAATTTTTTTTAGATCGAGGATGTACTAAAAAAATTTTTTTAGATCGAGGATGTACTAAAAAAATTTTTTCATATCAAGGATGTACTAAAAAAAATTTTTTTTAGATCGAGGATGTACTAAAAAAATTTTTTTTAGATCGAGGATGTACTAAAAAAATTTTTTTTTAAATCGAGGATGTACTAAAAAAATTTTTTTAGATCGAGGATGTACTAAAAAAAATTTTTTTTTAGGTCGAGGATGTACTAAAAAAATTTTTTTAGATCGAGGATGTACTAAAAAAATTTTTTTAGATCGAGGATGTACTAAAAAAATTTTTTTTAGATCGAGGATGTACTAAAAAAATTTTTTTTAAATCGAGGATGTACTAAAAAAAATTTTTTCATATCAAGGATGTACTAAAAAAATTTTTTTTAGATCGAGGATGTACTAAAAAAATTTTTTTAAATCGAGGATGTACTAAAAAAATTTTTTTTTAAATCGAGGATGTACTAAAAAAATTTTTTTTTAGATCGAGGATGTACTAAAAATTTTTTTTTTTAAATCGAGGATGTACTAAAAAAAATTTTTTCATATCAAGGATGTACTAAAAAAATTTTTTTTAGATCGAGGATGTACTAAAAAAATTTTTTTAGATCGAGGATGTACTAAAAAAATTTTTTTAGATCGAGGATGTACTAAAAAAATTTTTTTAAATCGAGGATGTACTAAAAAAAATTTTTTCATATCAAGGATGTACTAAAAAAATTTTTTTTAGATCGAGGATGTACTAAAAAAATTTTTTTAGATCGAGGATGTACTAAAAAAATTTTTTTTTAAATCGAGGATGTACTAAAAAAATTTTTTTAGATCGAGGATGTACTAAAAAAATTTTTTTTAGGTCGAGGATGTACTAAAAAAATTTTTTTAGATCGAGGATGTACTAAAAAAATTTTTTTTAGGTCGAGGATGTACTAAAAAAATTTTTTTAGATCGAGGATGTACTAAAAAAATTTTTTTTAGATCGAGGATGTACTAAAAAAATTTTTTTAGATCGAGGATGTACTAAAAAAATTTTTTTTAAATCGAGGATGTACTAAAAAAATTTTTTTAGATCGAGGATGTACTAAAAAAATTTTTTTTAGGTCGAGGATGTACTAAAAAAATTTTTTTAGATCGAGGATGTACTAAAAAAATTTTTTTAGATCGAGGATGTACTAAAAAAATTTTTTTAAATCGAGGATGTACTAAAAAAAATTTTTTCATATCAAGGATGTACTAAAAAAATTTTTTTTTAGATCGAGGATGTACTAAAAAAATTTTTTTAGATCGAGGATGTACTAAAAAAATTTTTTTTAGGTCGAGGATGTACTAAAAAAATTTTTTTAGATCGAGGATGTACTAAAAAAATTTTTTTTTAGGTCGAGGATGTACTAAAAAAATTTTTTTAGATCGAGGATGTACTAAAAAAATTTTTTTTAGGTCGAGGATGTACTAAAAAAATTTTTTTAGATCGAGGATGTACTAAAAAAATTTTTTTTAGATCGAGGATGTACTAAAAAAATTTTTTTAAATCGAGGATGTACTAAAAAAATTTTTTTTAAATCGAGGATGTACTAAAAAAATTTTTTTAGATCGAGGATGTACTAAAAAAATTTTTTTTAGGTCGAGGATGTACTAAAAAAATTTTTTTAGATCGAGGATGTACTAAAAAAAGTTTTTTAGATCGAGGATGTACTAAAAAAATTTTTTTTAAATCGAGGATGTACTAAAAAAATTTTTTTAGATCGAGGATGTACTAAAAAAATTTTTTTTAGATCGAGGATGTACTAAAAAAATTTTTTTAGATCGAGGATGTACTAAAAAAATTTTTTTTAGGTCGAGGATGTACTAAAAAAATTTTTTTAGATCGAGGATGTACTAAAAAAATTTTTTTTAGATCGAGGATGTACTAAAAAATTTTTTTTAAATCGAGGATGTACTAAAAAAATTTTTTTAGATCGAGGATGTACTAAAAAAATTTTTTTTAGGTCGAGGATGTACTAAAAAAATTTTTTTAAATCGAGGATGTACTAAAAAAAATTTTTTTTAAATCGAGGATGTACTAAAAAAATTTTTTTAGATCGAGGATGTACTAAAAAAATTTTTTTTAGGTCGAGGATGTACTAAAAAAATTTTTTTAGATCGAGGATGTACTAAAAAAATTTTTTTAGATCGAGGATGTACTAAAAAAATTTTTTTTAGATCGAGGATGTACTAAAAAAATTTTTTCATATCAAGGATGTACTAAAAAAATTTTTTTTAGATCGAGGATGTACTAAAAAAATTTTTTTAGATCGAGGATGTACTAAAAAAATTTTTTTAAATCGAGGATGTACTAAAAAAATTTTTTTAGATCGAGGATGTACTAAAAAAATTTTTTTTAGGTCGAGGATGTACTAAAAAAATTTTTTTAGATCGAGGATGTACTAAAAAAATTTTTTTAGATCGAGGATGTACTAAAAAAATTTTTTTTAGATCGAGGATGTACTAAAAAATTTTTTTTAAATCGAGGATGTACTAAAAAAAATTTTTTCATATCAAGGATGTACTAAAAAAATTTTTTTTAGATCGAGGATGTACTAAAAAAATTTTTTTAGATCGAGGATGTACTAAAAAATTTTTTTTTAAATCGAGGATGTACTAAAAAATTTTTTTTAGATCAAGGATGTACTAAAAATTTTTTTTTAAATCGAGGATGTACTAAAAAAAATTTTTTCATATCAAGGATGTACTAAAAAAATTTTTTTTAGATCGAGGATGTACTAAAAAAATTTTTTTAGATCGAGGATGTACTAAAAAAATTTTTTTAGATCGAGGATGTACTAAAAAAATTTTTTTAAATCGAGGATGTACTAAAAAAAATTTTTTCATATCAAGGATGTACTAAAAAAATTTTTTTTAGATCGAGGATGTACTAAAAAAATTTTTTTAGATCGAGGATGTACTAAAAAAAATTTTTTTTAAATCGAGGATGTACTAAAAAAATTTTTTTAGATCGAGGATGTACTAAAAAAATTTTTTTTAGGTCGAGGATGTACTAAAAAAATTTTTTTAGATCGAGGATGTACTAAAAAAATTTTTTTTAGGTCGAGGATGTACTAAAAAAATTTTTTTAGATCGAGGATGTACTAAAAAAATTTTTTTTAGATCGAGGATGTACTAAAAAAATTTTTTTAGATCGAGGATGTACTAAAAAAATTTTTTTTAAATCGAGGATGTACTAAAAAAATTTTTTTAGATCGAGGATGTACTAAAAAAATTTTTTTTAGGTCGAGGATGTACTAAAAAAATTTTTTTAGATCGAGGATGTACTAAAAAAAGTTTTTTAGATCGAGGATGTACTAAAAAAATTTTTTTTAAATCGAGGATGTACTAAAAAAATTTTTTTAGATCGAGGATGTACTAAAAAAATTTTTTTTAGATCGAGGATGTACTAAAAAAATTTTTTTAGATCGAGGATGTACTAAAAAAATTTTTTTTAAATCGAGGATGTACTAAAAAAATTTTTTTAGATCGAGGATGTACTAAAAAAATTTTTTTTAGGTCGAGGATGTACTAAAAAAATTTTTTTAAATCGAGGATGTACTAAAAAAATTTTTTTTAAATCGAGGATGTACTAAAAAAATTTTTTTAGATCGAGGATGTACTAAAAAAATTTTTTTTAGGTCGAGGATGTACTAAAAAAATTTTTTTAGATCGAGGATGTACTAAAAAAATTTTTTTTAGGTCGAGGATGTACTAAAAAAATTTTTTTAAATCGAGGATGTACTAAAAAAATTTTTTTTAAATCGAGGATGTACTAAAAAAATTTTTTTAGATCGAGGATGTACTAAAAAAATTTTTTTTAGGTCGAGGATGTACTAAAAAAATTTTTTTAGATCGAGGATGTACTAAAAAAATTTTTTTTAGGTCGAGGATGTACTAAAAAAATTTTTTTAGATCGAGGATGTACTAAAAAAATTTTTTTTAGATCGAGGATGTACTAAAAAAATTTTTTTAAATCGAGGATGTACTAAAAAAATTTTTTTTAAATCGAGGATGTACTAAAAAAATTTTTTTAGATCGAGGATGTACTAAAAAAATTTTTTTTAGATCGAGGATGTACTAAAAAAATTTTTTTAGATCGAGGATGTACTAAAAAAATTTTTTTTAGATCGAGGATGTACTAAAAAAATTTTTTTAGGTCGAGGATGTACTAAAAAAATTTTTTTAGATCGAGGATGTACTAAAAAAATTTTTTTTAGATCGAGGATGTACTAAAAAATTTTTTTTAAATCGAGGATGTACTAAAAAAATTTTTTTTAAATCGAGGATGTACTAAAAAAATTTTTTTAGATCGAGGATGTACTAAAAAAATTTTTTTTAGATCGAGGATGTACTAAAAAAATTTTTTTTAAATCGAGGATGTACTAAAAAAATTTTTTTTAAATCGAGGATGTACTAAAAAAATTTTTTTAGATCGAGGATGTACTAAAAAAATTTTTTTTAAATCGAGGATGTACTAAAAAAATTTTTTTAGATCGGGGATGTACTAAAAAAAATTTTTTAGGTCGAGGATGTACTAAAAAAATTTTTTTAGATCGAGGATGTACTAAAAAAATTTTTTTAGGTCGAGGATGTACTAAAAAATTTTTTTTAGATCTAGGATGTACTAAAAAAATTTTTTTTAGATCGAGGATGTACTAAAAAAATTTTTTTTAAATCGAGGATGTACTAAAAAAATTTTTTTAGATCGAGGATGTACTAAAAAAATTTTTTTTAGATCGAGGATGTACTAAAAAAATTTTTTTAGATCGAGGATGTACTAAAAAAATTTTTTTTAAATCGAGGATGTACTAAAAAAAATTTTTTTAGGTCGAGGATGTACTAAAAAAATTTTTTTAGATCGAGGATGTACTAAAAAAATTTTTTTTAGATCGAGGATGTACTAAAAAAATTTTTTTAGATCGAGGATGTACTAAAAAAATTTTTTTTAGATCGAGGATGTACTAAAAAAAATTTTTTCATATCAAGGATGTACTAAAAAAATTTTTTTAGATCGAGGATGTACTAAAAAAATTTTTTTTAGGTCGAGGATGTACTAAAAAAATTTTTTTAAATCGAGGATGTACTAAAAAAATTTTTTTTAAATCGAGGATGTACTAAAAAAATTTTTTTAGATCGAGGATGTACTAAAAAAATTTTTTTAAATCGAGGATGTACTAAAAAAATTTTTTTTAAATCGAGGATGTACTAAAAAAATTTTTTAGATCGAGGATGTACTAAAAAAATTTTTTTTAAATCGAGGATGTACTAAAAAAATTTTTTTAGATCGAGGATGTACTAAAAAAATTTTTTTTAGATCGAGGATGTACTAAAAAATTTTTTTTAAATCGAGGATGTACTATAAAAATTTTTTTAAATCGAGGATGTACTAAAAAAATTTTTTTTAAATCGAGGATGTACTAAAAAAATTTTTTTAGATCGAGGATGTACTAAAAAAATTTTTTTAAATCGAGGATGTACTAAAAAAATTTTTTTTAAATCGAGGATGTACTAAAAAAATTTTTTTAGATCGAGGATGTACTAAAAAAAATTTTTTTAAATCGAGGATGTACTAAAAAAATTTTTTTAGATCGAGGATGTACTAAAAAAATTTTTTTTAGGTCGAGGATGTACTAAAAAAATTTTTTTAGATCGAGGATGTACTAAAAAAATTTTTTTTAAATCGAGGATGTACTAAAAAAATTTTTTTAGATCGAGGATGTACTAAAAAAATTTTTTTTTAAATCGAGGATGTACTAAAAAATTTTTTTTAGATCGAGGATGTACTAAAAAAAATTTTTTTCATATCAAGGATGTACTAAAAAAATTTTTTTTAGATCGAGGATGTACTAAAAAAAATTTTTTTTAGGTCGAGGATGTACTAAAAAATTTTTTTTAAATCGAGGATGTACTAAAAAAATTTTTTTAGATCGAGGATGTACTAAAAAAATTTTGTTTAAATCGAGGATGTACTAAAAAAATTTTTTTAGATCAAGGATGTACTAAAAAAATTTTTTTTAGGTCGAGGATGTACTAAAAAAATTTTTTTAGATCGAGGATGTACTAAAAAAATTTTTTTTAAATCGAGGATGTACTAAAAAAAATTTTTTTAGATCGAGGATGTACTAAAAAATTTTTTTTTAAATCGAGGATGTACTAAAAAAATTTTTTTTAGATCGAGGATGTACTAAAAAAAATTTTTTCATATCAAGGATGTACTAAAAAAATTTTTTTAGATCGAGGATGTACTAAAAAAATTTTTTTTAGGTCGAGGATGTACTAAAAAAATTTTTTTAGATCGAGGATGTACTAAAAAAATTTTTTTTTAGGTCGAGGATGTACTAAAAAAATTTTTTTAGATCGAGGATGTACTAAAAAAAATTTTTTTTAGATCGAGGATGTACTAAAAAAATTTTTTTTAGATCAAGGATGTACTAAAAAAAATTTTTTTTAAATCGAGGATGTACTAAAAAAATTTTTTCAGATCGAGGATGTACTAAAAAAAATTTTTTTTAGATCGAGGATGTACTAAAAAAATTTTTTTTAGATCGAGGATGTACTAAAAAAATTATTTTTAAATCGAGGATGAACTAAAAAAATTTTTTTAGATCGAGGATGTACTAAAAAAATTTTTTTTAGATCGAGGATGTACTAAAAAACTTTTTTTCATATCAAGGATGTACTAAAAAAATTTTTTTTAGATCGAGGATGTACTAAAAAAATTTTTTTTGATCGAGGATGTACTAAAAAAATTTTATTTTGAGCGAGGATGTACTAAAAAAATTTTTTTCATATGAAGGATGTACTAAAAAAATTTTTTCAGATCGAGGATGTACTAAAAATTTTTTTTTAGATCGAGGATGTACTAAAAAAATTTTTTTTAGATCAAGGATGTACTAAAAAAATTTTTTTTAGATCGAGGATGTACTAAAAAAATTTTTTTTGATTGAGGATGTACCAAAAAAATTTTTTTTAGATCGAGGATGTACTAAAAATATTTTTTTTGATCGAGGATGTACTAAAAAAATTTTTTTTAGATCAAGGATGTACTAAAAAATTTTTTTTAGATCAAGGATGTACTAAAAAAATTTTTTTTAGATCGAGGATGTACTAAAAAAATTTTTTTAGATCGAGGATGTACTAAAAAAAATTTTTTCATATCAAGGATGTACTAAAAAAATTTTTTTTAGATCAAGGATGTACTAAAAAAATTTTTTTAGATCGAGGATGTACTAAAAAAAATTTTTTCATATCAAGGATGTACTAAAAAAATTTTTTTTAGATCGAGGATGTACTAAAAAAATTTTTTTAGATCGAGGATGTACTAAAAAATATTTTTTCATATCAAGGATGTACTAAAAAAATTTTTTTAGATCGAGGATGTACTAAAAAAATTTTTTTTGATCGAGGATGTACTAAAAAAATTTTTTTCATATCAAGGATGTACTAAAAAATTTTTTTTTAGATCGAGGATGTACTAAAAAAATTTTTTTAGATCGAGGATGTACTAAAAAATTTTTTTCATATCAAGGATGTACTAAAAAATTTTTTTAGATCGAGGATGTACTAAAAAAAATTTTTTCATATCAAGGATATACTAAAAAAATTTTTTTTAGATCAAGGATGTACTAAAAAAATTTTTTTTAGATCGAGGATGTACTAAAAAAATTTTTTTTGATCGAGGATGTACTAAAAAAATTTTTTTTAGATCGAGGATGTACTAAAAAAATTTTTTTTAGATCGAGGATGTACTAAAAAATATTTTTTCATATCAAGGATGTACTAAAAAAATTTTTTTTAGATCGGGGATGTACTAAAAAATTTTTTTTTGATCGAGGATGTACTAAAAAAATTTTTTTAGATCGAGGATGTACTAAAAAAATTTTTTTTAGATCGAGGATGTACTAAAAAATATTTTTTCATATCAAGGATGTACTAAAAAAATTTTTTTAGATCGAGGATGTACTAAAAAATTTTTTTTTATCGAGGATGTACTAAAAAAATTTTTTTAGATCGAGGATGTACAAGAAAAATTTTTTTTAAATCGAGGATGTACTAAAAAAATTTTTTTTAGATCGAGGATGTACTAAAAAATTTTTTTAGATCGAGGATGTACTAAAAAAATTTTTTTCATATCAAGGATGAACTAAAAAAATTTTTTTTAGATCGAGGATGTACTAAAAAAATTTTTTTTGATCGAGGATGTACTAAAAAAATTTTTTTAGATCGAGGATGTACTAAAAAAATTTTTTTTAGATCGAGGATGTACTAAAAAATATTTTTTCATATCAAGGATGTACTAAAAAAATTTTTTTTAGATCGAGGATGTACTAAAAAAATTTTTTTTGATCGAGGATGTACTAAAAAAATTTTTTTAGATCGAGGATGTACTAAAAAAATTTTTTTTAGATCGATGATGTACTAAAAAAATTTTTTTAGATCGAGGATGTACTAAAAAAATTTTTTTCATATCAAGGATGTACTAAAAAATTTTTTTTTAGATCGAGGATGTACTAAAAAAATTTTTTTTAGATCGAGGATGTACTAAAAAATTTTTTTTTGATCGAGGATGTACTAAAAAAATTTTTTTAGATCGAGGATGTACTAAAAAAATTTTTTTTTATCGAGGATGTACTAAAAAAATTTTTTTCATATCAAGGATGTACTAAAAAAATTTTTTTTAGATCGAGGATGTACTAAAAAAATTTTTCTTAGATCGAGGATGTAATAAAAAAATTTTTTTGAATCGAGGATGTACTAAAAAAATTTTTTTTAGATCGGAGATGTACTAAAAAAATTTTTTTTAGATCGAGGATGTACTAAACAAATTTTTTTAGATCGAGGATGTACTAAAAAAATTTTTTTTAGATCGAGGATGTACTAAAAAAATTTTTTTTGATCGAGGATGTATTAAAAAAATTTTTTTAGATCGAGGATGTACTAAAAAAAATTTTTTCATATCAAGGATGTACTAAAAAATTTTTTTTTAGATCGAGGATGTACTAAAAAAATTTTTTTATATCGAGGATGTACTAAAAAAATTTTTTTTAGATCGAGGATGTACTAAAAAAATTTTTTTAGATCGAGGATGTACTAAAAAAATTTTTTTTAGATCGAGGATGTACTAAAAAAATTTTTTTTCGATCGAGGATGTACTAAAAAATTTTTTTTAGATCGAAGATGTACTAAAAAAATTTTTTTCATATCAAGGATGTACTAAAAAAATTTTTTTTACATCGAGGATGTACTAAACAAATTTTTTTTGATCGAGGATGTACTAAAAAAATTTTTTTTAGATCGAGGATGTATTAAACAAATTTTTTTAGATCGGGGATGTACTAAAAAAAATTTTTTCATATCAAGGATGTACTAAAAAATTTTTTTTTAGATCGAGGATGTACTAAAAAAATTTTTTTAGATCGAGGATGTACTAAAAAAATTTTTTTAGATCGAGGATGTACTAAAAAAAATTTTTTTACATCGAGGATGTACTAAAAAATTTTTTTTTATCGAGGATGTACTAAAAAAATTTTTTTCATATCAAGGATGTACTAAAAACATTTTTTTTAGATCGAGGATGTACTAAAAAAATTTTTTTTGATCGAGGATGTACTAAAAAAATTTTTTTTAGATCGAAGATGTACTAAAAAAATTTTTTTAGATCGAGGATGTACAAAAAAATTTTGTTTTAGATCGAGGATGTACTAAAAAAATTTTTTTAGATCGAGGATGTTTTAAAAAAAATTTTGTTACATCGAGGATGTACTAAAAAATTTTTTTTAGATCGAAGATGTACTAAAAAAATTTTTTTCATATCAAGGATGTACTAAAAAAATTTTTTTTACATCGAGGATGTACTAAACAAATTTTTTTTGATCGAGGATGTACTAAAAAAATTTTTTCATATCAAGGATGTACTAAAAAAATTTTTTTTAGATCGAGGATGTACTAAAAAAATTTTTTTTGATCGAGGATGTACTAAAAAAATTTTTTTTAGATCGAGGATGTACTAAAAAAATTTTTTTTAGATCGAGGATGTACTAAAAATTTTTTTTTTGATCGAGGATGTACCAAAAAAATTTTTTTTAGATCGAGGATGTACTAAAAAAAATTTTTTAGATCGAGGATGTACTAAAAAATTTTTTTTAGATCGAGGATGTACTAAAAAAATTTTTTTAGATCTAGGATGTACTAAAAAAATTTTTTTTAGATCGAGGATGTACTAAAAAAATTTTTTTAGATCGAGGATGTACTAAAAAAAATTTTTTCATATCAAGGATGTACTAAAAAATTTTTTTTTAGATCGAGGATGTACAAAAAAAATTTTTTATGATCGAGGATGTACTAAAAAAATTTTTTTCATATCAAGGATGTACTAAAAAATTTTTTTTTAGATCGAGGATGTACTAAAAAAATTTTTTTTGATCGAGGATGTACTAAAAAAATTTTTTTTAGATCGAGGATGTACTAAAAAAATTTTTTTTGATCGAGGATGTACTAAAAAAATTTTTTTTAGATCGAGGATGTACTAAAAAAATTTTTTTCATATCAAGGATGTACTAAAAAAATTCTTTTTAGATCGAGGATGTACTAAAAAAATTTTTTTAGATCGAGGATGTACTAAAAAAAATTTTTTCATATCAAGGATGTACTAAAAAATTTTTGTTTAGATCGAGGATGTACTAAAAAATTTTTTTTTGATCGAGGATGTACTAAAAAAATTTTTTTTAGATCGAGGATGTACTAAAAAAATTTTTTTTGATCGAGGATGTACTAAAAAAATTTTTTTTAGATCGAGGATGTACTAAAAAAATTTTTTTCATATCAAGGATGTACTAAAAAATTTTTTTTTGATCGAGGATGTACTAAAAAATTTTTTTTCATATCAAGGATGTACTAAAAAAATTTTTTTTAGATCGAGGATGTACTAAAAAAATTTTTTTAGATCGAGGATGTACTAAAAAAATTTTTTTAGATCGAGGATGTACTAAAAAAAATTTTTTCATATCAAGGATGTACTAAAAAATTTTTTTTTAGATCGAGGATGTACTAAAAAAATTCTTTTAAATCGAGGATGTACTAAAAAAAATTTTTTCATATCAAGGATGTACTAAAAAAATTTTTTTTAGATCGAGGATGTACTAAAAAAATTTTTTTTGATCTAGGATGTACTAAAAAAATTTTTTTTAGATCGAGGATGTACTAAAAAAATTTTTTTAGATCGAGGATGTACTAAAAAAAATTTTTTCATATCAAGGATGTACTAAAAAATTTTTTTTTAGATCGAGGATGTACAAAAAAAATTTTTTATGATCGAGGATGTACTAAAAAAATTTTTTTCATATCAAGGATGTACTAAAAAATTTTTTTTTAGATCGAGGATGTACTAAAAAAATTTTTTTTGATCGAGGATGTACTAAAAAAATTTTTTTTAGATCGAGGATGTACTAAAAAAATTTTTTTTGATCGAGGATGTACTAAAAAAATTTTTTTTAGATCGAGGATGTACTAAAAAATTTTTTTTTGATCGAGGATGTACTAAAAAAATTTTTTTAGATCGAGGATGTACTAAAAAAAATTTTTTCATATCAAGGATGTACTAAAAAAATTTTTTTTAGATCGAGGATGTACTAAAAAAATTTTTTTT
>NW_026525615.1:0-13415 GCF_943737925.1 Anopheles nili | reverse complement strand
AAAAAAAAAATTTTTTAGATCGAGGATGTACTAAAAAAATTTTGTTAGATCGAGGATGTACTAAAAAAATTTTTTTTAGATCGAGGATGTACTAAAAAAATTTTTTTAAGATCGAGGATGTACTAAAAAATTTTTTTTAAATCGAGGATGTACTAAAAAAATTTTTTTTGATCGAGGATGTACTAAAAAATTTTTTTTTAGATCGAGGATGTACTAAAAAAATTTTTTTAGATCGAGGATGTACTAAAAAAATTTTTTTAGATCGAGGATGTACTAAAAATTTTTTTTAAATCGAGGATGTACTAAAAAAATTTTTTTCATATCAAGGATGTACTAAAAAAATTTTTTTTAGATCGAGGATGTACTAAAAAAATTTTTTTAGATCGAGGATGTACTAAAAAATTTTTTTTCATATCAAGGATGTACTAAAAAAATTTTTTTTAGATCGAGGATGTACTAAAAAAAATTTTTTTGATCGAGGATGTACTAAAAATTTTTTTTAAATCGAGGATGTACTAAAAAAAATTTTTTTAGATCGAGGATGTACTAAAAAAATTTTTTTAGATCGAGGATGTACTAAAAATTTTTTTTAAATCGAGGATGTACTAAAAAAATTTTTTCATATCAAGGATGTACTAAAAAAATTTTTTTTTAGATCGAGGATGTACTAAAAAAATTTTTTTAGATCGAGGATGTACTAGAAATTTTTTTTTAAATCGAGGATGTACTAAAAAATTTTTTTTTGATCGAGGATGTACTAAAAAAATTTTTTTTGATCGAGGATGTACTAAAAAAATTTTTTTCATATCAAGGATGTACTGAAAAAATTTTTTTTAGATCGAGGATGTACTAAAAAAATTTTTTTTGATCGAGGATGTACTAAAAAAATTTTTTTTGATCGAGGATGTACTAAAAAAAATTTTTTCATATCAAGGAAGTACTAAAAAATTTTTTTTTAGATCGAGGATGTACTAAAAAAATTTTTTTTGATCGAGGATGTACTAAAAAAATTTTTTTAGATCGAGGATGTACTAAAAAAAAATTTTTCATATCAAGGATGTACTAAAAAAATTTTTTTTAGATCGAGGATGTACTAAAAAAATTTTTTTTGATCTAGGATGTACTAAAAAAATTTTTTTAAGATCGAGGATGTACTAAAAATTTTTTTTTAGATCGAGGATGTACTAAAAAAATTTTTTTAGATCGAGGATGTACTAAAAAAAACTTTTTCATATCAAGGATGTACTAAAAAATTTTTTTTTAGATCGAGGATGTACTAAAAAATTTTTTTTGATCAAGGATGTACTAAAAAAATTTTTTTTAAATCGAGGATGTACTAAAAAAATTTTCTTAGATCGAGGATGTACTAAAAAAATTTTTTTTTGATCGAGGATGTACTAAAAATTTTTTTAGATCGAGGATGTACTAAAAAAATTTTTTTTAAATCGAGGATGTACTAAAAAAATTTTTTTAGATCGAGGATGTACTAAAAAAATTTTTTTTAAATCGAGGATGTACTAAAAAAATTTTTTTAGATCGAGGATGTACTAAAAACATTTTTTTTAAATCAAGGATGTACTAAAAAAAATTTTATAGATCGAGGATGTACTAAAAAAATTTTTTTTAGATCGAGGATGTACTAAAAAATTTTTTTTAGATCGAGGATGTACTAAAAAATTTTTTTTTTGATCGAGGATGTACTAAAAAAATTTTGTTAGATCGAGGATGTACTAAAAAAATTTTGTTAGATCGAGGATGTACTAAAAAAATTTTTTTTAGATCGAGGATGTACTAAAATAATTTTTTTAAGATCGAGGATGTACTAAAAAATTTTTTTTAAATCGAGGATGTACTAAAAAAATTTTTTTTGATCGAGGATGTACTAAAAAATTTTTTTTTAGATCGAGGATGTACTAAAAAAATTTTTTTAGATCGAGGATGTACTAAAAAAATTTTTTTAGATCGAGGATGTACTAAAAATTTTTTTTAAATCGAGGATGTACTAAAAAAAATTTTTTCATATCAAGGATGTACTAAAAAAATTTTTTTTAGATCGAGGATGTACTAAAAAAATTTTTTTAGATCGAGGATGTACTAAAAAATTTTTTTTCATATCAAGGATGTACTAAAAAATTTTTTTTAGATCGAGGATGTACTAAAAAAAATTTTTTTGATCGAGGATGTACTAAAAATTTTTTTTAAATCGAGGATGTACTAAAAAAAATTTTTTTAGATCGAGGATGTACTAAAAAAATTTTTTTAGATCGAGGATGTACTAAAAATTTTTTTTAAATCGAGGATGTACTAAAAAAAATTTTTTCATATCAAGGATGTACTAAAAAAATTTTTTTTTAGATCGAGGATGTACTAAAAAATTTTTTTTAGATCGAGGATGTACTAGAAAATTTTTTTTAAATCGAGGATGTACTAAAAAATTTTTTTTTGATCGAGGATGTACTAAAAAAATTTTTTTTGATCGAGGATGTACTAAAAAAATTTTTTTCATATCAAGGATGTACTGAAAAATTTTTTTTTAGATCGAGGATGTACTAAAAAATTTTTTTTTGATCGAGGATGTACTAAAAAATTTTTTTTTGATCGAGGATGTACTAAAAAAAATTTTTTCATATCAAGGAAGTACTACAAAATTTTTTTTTAGATCGAGGATGTACTAAAAAAATTTTTTTTGATCGAGGATGTACTAAAAAAATTTTTTTAGATCGAGGATGTACTAAAAAAAAATTTTTCATATCAAGGATGTACTAAAAAAATTTTTTTTAAATCGAGGATGTACTAAAAAAAATTTTTTTAGATCGAGGATGTACTAAAAAAATTTTTTTAGATCGAGGATGTACTAAAAATTTTTTTTAAATCGAGGATGTACTAAAAAAAATTTTTTCATATCAAGGATGTACTAAAAAAATTTTTTTTTAGATCGAGGATGTACTAAAAAAATTTTTTTAGATCGAGGATGTACTAGAAAATTTTTTTTTAAATCGAGGATGTACTAGAAAATTTTTTTTTAAATCGAGGATGTACTAAAAAATTTTTTTTTGATCGAGGATGTACTAAAAAAATTTTTTTCATATCAAGGATGTACTGAAAAAATTTTTTTTAGATCGAGGATGTACTAAAAAAATTTTTTTTGATCGAGGATGTACTAAAAAAATTTTTTTTGATCGAGGATGTACTAAAAAAAATTTTTTCATATCAAGGATGAACTAAAAAATTTTTTTTTAGATCGAGGATGTACTAAAAAAATTTTTTTTGATCGAGGATGTACTAAAAAAATTTTTTTAGATCGAGGATGTACTAAAAAAAAATTTTTCATATCAAGGATGTACTAAAAAAATTTTTCAGATCGAGGATGTACTAAAAAAATTTTTTTTGATCGAGGATGTACTAAAAAAAATTTTTTCATATCAAGGAAGTACTAAAAAATTTTTTTTTAGATCGAGGATGTACTAAAAAAATTTTTTTTAGATCGAGGATGTACTAAAAAAAATTTTTTTGATCGAGGATGTACTAAAAATTTTTTTTAAATCGAGGATGTACTAAAAAAAATTTTTTTAGATCGAGGATGTACTAAAAAAATTTTTTTAGATCGAGGATGTACTAAAAATTTTTTTTAAATCGAGGATGTACTAAAAAAAATTTTTTCATATCAAGGATGTACTAAAAAAATTTTTTTAGATCGAGGATGTACTAAAAAAATTTTTTTAGATCGAGGATGTACTAAAAAATTTTTTTTCATATCAAGGATGTACTAAAAAAATTTTTTTTAGATCGAGGATGTACTAAAAAAAATTTTTTTGATCGAGGATGTACTAAAAATTTTTTTTAAATCGAGGATGTACTAAAAAAAATTTTTTTAGATCGAGGATGTACTAAAAAAATTTTTTTAGATCGAGGATGTACTAAAAATTTTTTTTAAATCGAGGATGTACTAAAAAAAATTTTTTCATATCAAGGATGTACTAAAAAAATTTTTTTTTAGATCGAGGATGTACTAAAAAATTTTTTTTAGATCGAGGATGTACTAGAAAATTTTTTTTAAATCGAGGATGTACTAAAAAATTTTTTTTTGATCGAGGATGTACTAAAAAAATTTTTTTTGATCGAGGATGTACTAAAAAAATTTTTTTCATATCAAGGATGTACTGAAAAAATTTTTTTTAGATCGAGGATGTACTAAAAAATTTTTTTTTGATCGAGGATGTACTAAAAAAATTTTTTTTGATCGAGGATGTACTAAAAAAAATTTTTTCATATCAAGGAAGTACTAAAAAATTTTTTTTTAGATCGAGGATGTACTAAAAAAATTTTTTTTGATCGAGGATGTACTAAAAAAATTTTTTTAGATCGAGGATGTACTAAAAAAAAATTTTTCATATCAAGGATGTACTAAAAAAATTTTTTTTAAATCGAGGATGTACTAAAAAAAATTTTTTTAGATCGAGGATGTACTAAAAAAATTTTTTTAGATCGAGGATGTACTAAAAATTTTTTTTAAATCGAGGATGTACTAAAAAAAATTTTTTCATATCAAGGATGTACTAAAAAAATTTTTTTTTAGATCGAGGATGTACTAAAAAAATTTTTTTAGATCGAGGATGTACTAGAAAATTTTTTTTTAAATCGAGGATGTACTAGAAAATTTTTTTTTAAATCGAGGATGTACTAAAAAATTTTTTTTTGATCGAGGATGTACTAAAAAAATTTTTTTCATATCAAGGATGTACTGAAAAAATTTTTTTTAGATCGAGGATGTACTAAAAAAATTTTTTTAAGATCGAGGATGTACTAAAAATTTTTTTTTAGATCGAGGATGTACTAAAAAAATTTTTTTAGATCGAGGATGTACTAAAAAAAATTTTTTCATATCAAGGATGTACTAAAAAATTTTTTTTTAGATCGAGGATGTACTAAAAAATTTTTTTTGATCAAGGATGTACTAAATAAATTTTTTTTGATCGAGGATGTACTAAAAAAATTTTTTTCATATCAAGGATGTACTAAAAAAATTTTTTTTAGATCGAGGATGTACTAAAAAAATTTTTTTTGATCGAGGATGTACTAAAAAAATTTTTTTAGATCGAGGATGAACTAAAAAAAATTTTTTCATATCAAGGATGTACTAAAAAAATTTTTCAGATCGAGGATGTACTAAAAAAATTTTTTTTGATCGAGGATGTACTAAAAAAATTTTTTTAAGATCGAGGATGTACTAAAAATTTTTTTTTTGATCGAGGATGTACTAAAAAAATTTTTTTAGATCGAGGATGTACTAAAAAAAATTTTTTCATATCAAGGATGTACTAAAAAATTTTTTTTTAGATCGAGGATGTACTAAAACAATTTTTTTAGATCGAGGATGTACTAAAAAAAATTTTTTCATATCAAGGATGTACTAAAAAATTTTTTTTTAGATCGAGGATGTACTAAAAAAAATTGTTTCATATCAAGGATGTACTAAAAAAATTTTTTTTAGATCGAGGATGTACTAAAAAAATTTTTTTAGATCGAGGATGTACTAAAAAAATTTTTTTAGATCGAGGATGTACTAAAAAAATTTTTTTCATATCAAGGATGTACTACAAAATTTTTTTTTAGATCGAGGATGTACTAAAAAAATTTTTTTGATCGAGGATGTACTAAAAAAATTTTTTTCATATCAAGGATGTACTACAAAAATTTTTTTTGATCGAGGATGTACTAAAAAAATTTTTTTTTATCGAGGATGTATTAAAAAAATTTTTTTTTATCGAGGATGTATTAAACAAATTTTTTTAGATCGAGGATGTACTAAAAAAAATTTTTTCATATCAAGGATGTACTAAAAAATTTTTTTTTTAGATCGAGGATGTACTAAAAAAATTTTTTTTTGATCGAGGATGTACTAAAAAAAATTTTTTTAGATCGAGGATGTACTAAAAAAATTTTTTTAGATCGAGGATGTACTAAAAAAATTTTTTTTGATCGAGGATGTACTAAAAAAATTTTTTAGATCGAGGATGTACTAAAAAAATTTTTTTCATATCAAGGATGTACTAAAAAAATTTTTTTAGATCGAGGATGTACTAAAAAAATTTTTTTTGATCGAGGATATACTAAAAAAATTTTTTTAGATCGAGGATGTACTAAAAAAATTTTTTCATATCAAGGATGTACTAAAAGAATTTTTTTTAGATCGAGGATGTACTAAAAAAATTTTTTTTTAGATCGAGGATGTACTAAAAAAAATTTTTTCATATCAAGGATGTACTAAAAAAATTTTTTTTAGATCGAGGATGTACTAAAAAATTTTTTTTTGATCTAGGATGTACTAAAAAAATTTTTTTTAGATCGAGGATGTACTAAAAAAATTTTTTTTGATCGAGGATGTACTAAAAAAATTTTTTTAGATCGAGGATGTACTAAAAAAAATTTTTTCATATCAAGGATGTACTAAAAAATTGTTTTTAGATCGAGGATGTACTAAAAAAAATTTTTTTTGGTCGAGGATGTACTAAAAAAATTTTTTTCATATCAAGGATGTACTAAAAAAATTTTTTTTAGATCGAGGATGTAGTAAAAAAATTTTTTTTGATCGAGGATGTACTAAAAACATTTTTTTAGATCGAGGATGTACTAAAAAAAATTTTTTCATATCAAGGATGTACTAAAAAATTTTTTTTTTAGATCGAGGATGTATTAAAAAATTTTTTTTTGATCGAGGATGTGCTAAAAAAATTTTTTTTAGATCGAGGATGTACTAAAAAAATTTTTTTAGATCGAGGATGTACTAAAAAAATTTTTTCAGATCGAGGATGTACTAAAAAAAATTTTTTCATATCAAGGATGTACTAAACAAATTTTTTTTAGATCGAGGAAGTACTAAAAAAATTTTTTTTGATCGAAGATGTACTCAAAAATTTTTTTTGATCGAGGATGTACTAAAAAAATTTTTTTAGATCGAGGATGTACTAAAAAAAATTTTTTCATATCAAGGATGTACTAAAAAAATTTTTTTTGATCGAGGATGTACTAAAAAAATTTTTTTCAAATCAAGGATGTACTAAAAAAATTTTTTTTAGATCGAGGATGTACTAAAAAAATTTTTTTTGATCGAGGATGCACTAAAAAAATTTTTTTTAGATCGAGGATGTACTAAAAAAATTTTTTTTGATCGAGGATGTACTAAAAAAAATTTTTTTGATCGAGGATGTACAAAAAAAATTTTTTTTGATCGAGGATGTACTAAAAAAATTTTTTTCATATCAAGGATGTACTAAAAAAATTTTTTTTGATCGAGGATGTACTAAAAAAATTTTTTTCATATCAAGGATGTACTAAAAAAATATTTTTTAGATCGAGGATGTACTAAAAAAATTTTTTTTGATCGAGGATGTACTAAAAAAATTTTTTTTGATCGAGGATGTACTAAAAAAATTTTTTTTGATCGAGGATGTACTAAAAAAAATTTTTTCATATCAAGGATGTACTAAAAAAATTTTTTTTAGATCAAGGATGTACTAAAAAAATTTTTTTTGATCGAGGATGTACTAAAAAAATTTTTTTCATATCAAGGATGTACTAAAAAAATTTTTTTTGATCTAGGATGTACTAAAAAAATTTTTTCATATCAAGGATGTACTAAAAAAATTTTTTTTGATCTAGGATGTACTAAAAAAATTTTTTCATATCAAGGATGTACTAAAAAAATTTTTTTTGATCGAGGATGTACTAAAAAAATTTTTTTTGATCGAGGATGTACTAAAAAAATTTTTTTTGATCGAGGATGTACTAAAAAAAATTTTTTCATATCAAGGATGTACTAAAAAAATTTTTTTTAGATCAAGGATGTACTAAAAAAATTTTTTTTGATCGAGGATGTACTAAAAAAATTTTTTTCATATCAAGGATGTACTAAAAAAATTTTTTTTGATCTAGGATGTACTAAAAAAATTTTTTCATATCAAGGATGTACTAAAAAAATTTTTTTTGATCGAGGATGTACTAAAAAAAATTTTTTCATATCAAGGATGTACTAAAAAAATTTTTTTTAGATCAAGGATGTACTAAAAAAATTTTTTTTGATCGAGGATGTACTAAAAAAATTTTTTTCATATCAAGGATGTACTAAAAAAATTTTTTTTGATCTAGGATGTACTAAAAAAATTTTTTCATATCAAGGATGTACTAAAAAAATTTTTTTTAGATCGAGGATGTACTAAAAAATTTTTTTAGATCGAGGAAGTACTAAAAAAATTTTTTTTGATCGAGGATGTACTAAAAAAATTTTTTTAGATCGAGGATGTACTAAAAAAAATTTTTTCATATCAAGGATGTAAAAACAAATTTTTTTTAGATCGAGGAAGTACTTAAAAAATTTTTTTTGATCGAGGATGTACTAAAAAATTTTTTTAGATCGAGGATGTACTAAAAAAAATTTTTTCATATCAAGGATGTACTAAAAAAATTTTTTGTAGATCGAGGATGTACTAAAAAATTTTTTTAGATCGAGGATGTACTAAAAAAATTTTTTTAGATCGAGGATGTACTAGAAAATTTTTTTTTAAATAGAGGATGTACTAAAAAAATTTTTTTTAGATCGAGGATGTACTAAAAAAATTTTTTTTAGATCGAGGATGTACTAGAAAAATGTTTTTTGATCGAGGATGTACTAAAAAAATTTTTTTAGATCGAGGATGTACTAAAAAAATTTTTTTTAGATCGAGGATGTACTAAAAAAATTTTTTTAGATCGAGGATGTACTAAAAAAATTTTTTCATATCAAGGATGTACTAAAAAATTTTTTTTTAGATCGAGGATGTACTAAAAAATTTTTTTTTGATCGAGGATGTACTAAAAAAATTTTTTTTAGATCGAGGATGTACTAAAAAATTTTTTTTAGATCGAGGATGTACTAGAAAATTTTTTTTTAAATAGAGGATGTACTTAAAAAATTTTTTTTAGATCGAGGATGTACTAAAAAAATTTTTTTTAGATCGAGGATGTACTATAAAAATGTTTTTTGATCGAGGATGTACTAAAAAAATTTTTTTAGATCGAGGATGTACTAAAAAAATTTTTTTTAGATCGAGGATGTACTAAAAAAATTTTTTTCATATCAAGGATGTACTAAAAAAATTTTTTTTAGATCGAGGATGTACTAAAAAAATTTTTTTAGATCGAGGATGTACTAGAAAATTTTTTTTTAAATAGAGGATGTACTTAAAAAATTTTTTTTAGATCGAGGATGTACTAAAAAAATTTTTTTTAGATCGAGGATGTACTATAAAAATGTTTTTTGATCGAGGATGTACTAAAAAAATTTTTTTAGATCGAGGATGTACTAAAAAAATTTTTTTTAGATCGAGGATGTACTAAAAAAATTTTTTTAGATCGAGGATGTACTAAAAAAATTTTTTCATATCAAGGATGTACTAAAAAATTTTTTTTTAGATCGAGGATGTACTAAAAAATTTTTTTTTGATCGAGGATGTACTAAAAAAATTTTTTTTAGATCGAGGATGTACTAAAAAAATTTTTTTAGATCGAGGATGTACTAAAAAAATTTTTTTCATATCAAGGATGTACTAAAAAATTTTTTTTTAGATCGAGGATGTACTAAAAAAATTTTTTTTGATCGAGGATGTACTAAAAAAATTTTTTTCATATCAAGGATGTACTAAAAACATTTTTTTTAGATCGAGGATGTACTAAAAAAATTTTTTTTAAATCGAGGATGTACTAAAAAAATTTTTTTTAGATCGAGGATGTACTAAAAAATTTTTTTTAAATCGAGGATGTACTAAAAAAATTTTTTTAGATCGAGGATGTACTAAAAAAATTTTTTTTAAATCGAGGATGTACTAAAAAAATTTTTTTTAGATCAAGGATGTACTTAAAAAATTTTTTCATATCAAGGATGTAATAAAAAAATTTTTTTAGATCGAGGATGTACTAAAAAAAAATTTTTCATATCAAGGATGTACTAAAAAAATTTTTTTTAAATCGAGGATGTACTAAAAAAATTTTTTTTAGATCGAGGATGTACTAAAAAAATTTTTTTAGATCGAGGATGTACTAAAAAAATTTTTTCATATCAAGGATGTAATAAAAAAATTTTTTTTGATCTAGGATGTACTAAAAAAATTTTTTTAAATCGAGGATGTACTAAAAAAATTTTTTTTAGATCGAGGATGTACTAAAAAAATTTTTTTCATATCAAGGATGTACTAAAAAAATTTTTTTTAGATCGAGGATGTACTAAAAAAATTTTTTTAGATCGAGGATGTACTAGAAAATTTTTTTTTAAATAGAGGATGTACTAAAAAAATTTTTTTTAGATCGAGGATGTACTAAAAAAATTTTTTTTAGATCGAGGATGTACTAAAAAATTTTTTTTAGATCGAGGATGTACTAGAAAATTTTTTTTTAAATAGAGGATGTACTTAAAAAATTTTTTTTAGATCGAGGATGTACTAAAAAAATTTTTTTTAGATCGAGGATGTACTATAAAAATGTTTTTTGATCGAGGATGTACTAAAAAAATTTTTTTAGATCGAGGATGTACTAAAAAATTTTTTTTAGATCGAGGATGTACTAAAAAAATTTTTTTCATATCAAGGATGTACTAAAAAAATTTTTTTTAGATCGAGGATGTACTAAAAAAATTTTTTTAGATCGAGGATGTACTAGAAAATTTTTTTTTAAATAGAGGATGTACTTAAAAAATTTTTTTTAGATCGAGGATGTACTAAAAAAATTTTTTTTAGATCGAGGATGTACTATAAAAATGTTTTTTGATCGAGGATGTACTAAAAAAATTTTTTTAGATCGAGGATGTACTAAAAAAATTTTTTTTAGATCGAGGATGTACTAAAAAAATTTTTTTAGATCGAGGATGTACTAAAAAAATTTTTTCATATCAAGGATGTACTAAAAAATTTTTTTTTAGATCGAGGATGTACTAAAAAATTTTTTTTTGATCGAGGATGTACTAAAAAAATTTTTTTTAGATCGAGGATGTACTAAAAAAATTTTTTTAGATCGAGGATGTACTAAAAAAATTTTTTTCATATCAAGGATGTACTAAAAAATTTTTTTTTAGATCGAGGATGTACTAAAAAAATTTTTTTTGATCGAGGATGTACTAAAAAAATTTTTTTCATATCAAGGATGTACTAAAAACATTTTTTTTAGATCGAGGATGTACTAAAAAAATTTTTTTTAAATCGAGGATGTACTAAAAAAATTTTTTTTAGATCGAGGATGTACTAAAAAATTTTTTTTAAATCGAGGATGTACTAAAAAAATTTTTTTAGATCGAGGATGTACTAAAAAAATTTTTTTTAAATCGAGGATGTACTAAAAAAATTTTTTTTAGATCAAGGATGTACTTAAAAAATTTTTTCATATCAAGGATGTAATAAAAAAATTTTTTTAGATCGAGGATGTACTAAAAAAAAATTTTTCATATCAAGGATGTACTAAAAAAATTTTTTTTAAATCGAGGATGTACTAAAAAAATTTTTTTTAGATCGAGGATGTACTAAAAAAATTTTTTTAGATCGAGGATGTACTAAAAAAATTTTTTCATATCAAGGATGTAATAAAAAAATTTTTTTAGATCGAGGATGTACTAAAAAAATTTTTTCATATCAAGGATGTACTAGAAAAATTTTTTTTAGATCGAGGATGTACTAAAAAAATTTTTTTTAGATCGAGGATGTACTAAAAAATTTTTTTTAAATCGAGGATGTACTAAAAAAATTTTTTTTAAATCGAGGATGTACTAAAAAAATTTTTTTAGATCGAGGATGTACTAAAAAAATTTTTTTAGATCGAGGATGTACTAAAAAAATTTTTTTAGGTCGAGGATGTACTAAAAAATTTTTTTTAGGTCGAGGATGTACTAAAAAAATTTTTTTAGATCGAGGATGTACTAAAAAAATTTTTTTTAAATCGAGGATGTACTAAAAAAATTTTTTTAGATCGAGGATGTACTAAAAAAATTTTTTTTAGGTCGAGGATGTACTAAAAAAATTTTTTTAGATCGAGGATGTACTAAAAAAATTTTTTTTAGGTCGAGGATGTACTAAAAAAATTTTTTTAGATCGAGGATGTACTAAAAAAATTTTTTTTAGATCGAGGATGTACTAAAAAAATTTTTTTAGATCGAGGATGTACTAAAAAAATTTTTTTTAGATCGAGGATGTACTAAAAAAATTTTTTTTTAATTCGAGGATGTACTAAAAAAATTTTTTTAGATCGAGGATGTACTAAAAAAATTTTTTTTAAATCGAGGATGTACTAAAAAAATTTTTTTAGATCGAGGATGTACTAAAAAAATTTTTTTTAGGTCGAGGATGTACTAAAAAAATTTTTTTAGATCGAGGATGTACTAAAAAAATTTTTTTTAGATCGAGGATGTACTAAAAAAATTTTTTTTAGATCGAGGATGTACTAAAAAAATTTTTTTAAATCGAGGATGTACTAAAAAAATTTTTTTAAATCGAGGATGTACTAAAAAAAATTTTTTTAAAACGAGGATGTACTAAAAAAATTTTTTTAGATCGAGGATGTACTAAAAAAATTTTTTTTAAATCGAGGATGTACTAAAAAAATTTTTTTAGATCGAGGATGTACTAAAAAAATTTTTTTAAATCGAGGATGTACTAAAAAAATTTTTTTTAAATCGAGGATGTACTAAAAAAATTTTTTTAGATCGAGGGTGTACTAAAAAAATTTTTTTTAAATCGAGGATGTACTAAAAAAATTTTTTTAGATCGAGGATGTACTAAAAAAATTTTTTTTAGATCGAGGATGTACTAAAAAATTTTTTTTAAATCGAGGATGTACTAAAAAAATTTTTTTAAATCGAGGATGTACTAAAAAAATTTTTTTTAAATCGAGGATGCACTAAAAAAATTTTTTTAGATCGAGGATGTACTAAAAAAATTTTTTTAAATCGAGGATGTACTAAAAAAATTTTTTTTAAATCGAGGATGTACTAAAAAAATTTTTTTAGATCGAGGATGTACTAAAAAAATTTTTTTTAAATCGAGGATGTACTAAAAAAATTTTTTTAGATCGAGGATGTACTAAAAAAATTTTTTTTAGGTCGAGGATGTACTAAAAAAATTTTTTTAGATCGAGGATGTACTAAAAAAATTTTTTTTAGGTCGAGGATGTACTTAAAAAATTTTTTTAGATCGAGGATGTACTAAAAAATTTTTTTTTAAATCGAGGATGTACTAAAAAATTTTTTTTAGATCGAGGATGTACTAAAAAAAATTTTTTCATATCAAAATGTACTAAAAAAATTTTTTTAGATCGAGGATGTACTAAAAAAATTTTTTTTAGGTCGAGGATGTACTAAAAAAATTTTTTTAGATCGAGGATGTACTAAAAAAATTTTTTTTATA
>NW_026525614.1:0-14258 GCF_943737925.1 Anopheles nili | reverse complement strand
TACATCCTCGATCTAAAAAAATTTTTTTAGTACATCCTCGACCTAAAAAAAATTTTTTTAGTACATTCTCGATCTAAAAAAATTTTTTTAGTACATCCTCGATTTAAAAAAAATTTTTTTAGTACATCCTCGATTTAAAAAAATTTTTTTAGTACATCCTCGATCTAAAAAAATTTTTTTAGTACATCCTCGATCTAAAAAAAATTTTTTTAGTACATCCTCGATCTAAAAAAATTTTTTTAGTACATCCTCGATTTAAAAAAAATTTTTTTAGTACATCCTCGATCTAAAAAAATTTTTTTAGTACATCCTCGATCTAAAAAAAATTTTTTTAGTACATCCTCGATCTAAAAAAATTTTTTTAGTACATCCTCGATTTAAAAAAAATTTTTTTAGTACATCCTCGATTTAAAAAAATTTTTTTAGTACATCCTCGACCTAAAAAAAATTTTTTTAGTACATCCTCGACCTAAAAAAAATTTTTTTAGTACATCCTCGATCTAAAAAAATTTTTTTAGTACATCCTCGATTTAAAAAAAATTTTTTTTAGTACGTCCTCGATCTAAAAAAATTTTTTTAGTACATCCTCGATTTAAAAAAAATTTTTTTAGTACATCCTCGATTTAAAAAAATTTTTTTAGTACATCCTCGATCTAAAAAAAATTTTTTTAGTACATCCTCGATCTAAAAAAATTTTTTTAGTACATCCTCGACCTAAAAAAAATTTTTTTAGTACATCCTCGATCTAAAAAAATGTTTTAGTACATTCTCGACCTAAAAAAAATTTTTTTAGAACATCCTCGACCTAAAAAAAATTTTTTTAGTACATCCTCGATCTAAAAAAATTTTTTTAGTACATCCTCGATTTAAAAAAAATTTTTTTAGTACATCCTCGATCTAAAAAAATTTTTTTAGTACATCCTCGACCTAAAAAAAATTTTTTTAGTACATCCTCGATCTAAAAAAATTTTTTTAGTACATCCTCGATTTAAAAAAAATTTTTTTAGTACGTCCTCGATCTAAAAAAATTTTTTTAGTACATCCTCGATTTAAAAAAAATTTTTTTAGTACATCCTCGATTTAAAAAAATTTTTTTAGTACATCCTCGATCTAAAAAAAATTTTTTTAGTACATCCTCGATCTAAAAAAATTTTTTTAGTACATCCTCGACCTAAAAAAAATTTTTTTAGTACATCCTCGATCTAAAAAAATGTTTTAGTACATTCTCGACCTAAAAAAAATTTTTTTAGAACATCCTCGACCTAAAAAAAATTTTTTTAGTACATCCTCGATCTAAAAAAATTTTTTTAGTACATCCTCGATTTAAAAAAAATTTTTTTAGTACATCCTCGATCTAAAAAAATTTTTTTAGTACATCCTCGACCTAAAAAAAATTTTTTTAGTACATCCTCGATCTAAAAAAATTTTTTTAGTACATCCTCGATTTAAAAAAAATTTTTTTAGTACATCCTCGATCTAAAAAAATTTTTTTAGTACATCCTCGATCTAAAAAAAATTTTTTTAGTACATCCTTGATATGAAAAAATTTTTTTTAGTACATCCTCGATTTAAAAAAAATTTTTTAGTACATCCTCGATCTAAAAAAAATTTTTTTAGCACATCCTCGATCTAAAAAAATTTTTTTAGTACATCCTCGATTTAAAAAAAATTTTTTTAGTACATCCTCGATCTAAAAAAATTTTTTAGTACATCCTCGATTTAAAAAAAATTTTTTAGTACATCCTCGATCTAAAAAAAATTTTTTTAGCACATCCTCGATCTAAAAAAATTTTTTTAGTACATCCTCGATCTAAAAAAAATTTTTTTAGTACATCCTCGATTTAAAAAAAATTTTTTTAGTACATCCTTGATATGAAAAATTTATTTTTAGTACATCCTCGATTTAAAAAAAATTTTTTAGTACATCCTCGATCTAAAAAAAATTTTTTTAGCACATCCTCGATCTAAAAAAATTTTTTTAGTACATCCTCGATCTAAAAAAAATTTTTTTAGTACATCCTCGATCTAAAAAAATTTTTTTAGTACATCCTCGATTTAAAAAAAAATTTTTTAGTACATCCTCGATTTAAAAAAATTTTTTTAGTACATCCTCGATCTAAAAAAATTTTTTTAGTACATCCTCGATCTAAAAAAATTTTTTTAGTACATCCTCGACCTAAAAAAAATTTTTTTAGTACATCCTCGATCTAAAAAAATTTTTTTAGTACATCCTCGACCTAAAAAAAATTTTTTTAGTACATCCTCGATCTAAAAAAATTTTTTTAGTACATCCTCGATTTAAAAAAAATTTTTTTAGTACATCCTCGATTTAAAAAAATTTTTTTAGTACATCCTCGATCTAAAAAAATTTTTGTAGTACATCCTCGACCTAAAAAAAATTTTTTTAGTACATCCTCGATCTAAAAAAATTTTTTTAGTTCATCCTCGATTTAAAAAAAATTTTTTTAGTACATCCTCGATTTAAAAAAATTTTTTTAGTACATCCTCGATCTAAAAAAATTTTTTTAGTACATCCTCGATTTAAAAAATATTTTTTTAGTACATCCTCGATTTAAAAAAAATTTTTTAGTACATCCTCGATTTAAAAAAATTTTTTTAGTACATCCTCGACCTAAAAAAAATTTTTTTAGTACATCCTCGATCTAAAAAAATTTTTTTAGTACATCCTCGACCTAAAAAAAATTTTTTTAGTACATCCTCGATCTAAAAAAATTTTTTTAGTACATCCTCGATTTAAAAAAAATTTTTTTAGTACATCCTCGATCTAAAAAAATTTTTTTAGTACATCCTCGATCTAAAAAAAATTTTTTTAGTACATCCTTGATATGAAAAAATTTTTTTTAGTACATCCTCGATTTAAAAAAAATTTTTTAGTACATCCTCGATTTAAAAAAATTTTTTTAGCACATCCTCGATCTAAAAAAATTTTTTTAGTACATCCTCGATCTAAAAAAAATTTTTTTAGTACATCCTCGATCTAAAAAAATTTTTTTAGTACATCCTCGATTTAAAAAAAATTTTTTTAGTACATCCTCGATTTAAAAAAATTTTTTTAGTACATCCTCGATCTAAAAAAATTTTTTTAGTACATCCTCGATCTAAAAAAATTTTTTTAGTACATCCTCGACCTAAAAAAAATTTTTTTAGTACATCCTCGATCTAAAAAATTTTTTTAGTACATCCTCGACCTAAAAAAAATTTTTTTAGTACATCCTCGATCTAAAAAATTTTTTTTAGTACATCCTCGATTTAAAAAAAATTTTTTTTGTACATCCTCGATTTAAAAAAATTTTTTTAGTACATCCTCGATCTAAAAAAATTTTTTTAGTACATCCTCGATCTAAAAAAAATTTTTTTAGTACATCCTCGATCTAAAAAAATTTTTTTAGTACATCCTCGATTTAAAAAAAATTTTTTTAGTACATCCTCGATTTAAAAAAATTTTTTTAGTACATCCTCGATCTAAAAAAATTTTTTTAGTACATCCTCGATCTAAAAAAATTTTTTTAGTACATCCTCGACCTAAAAAAAATTTTTTTAGTACATCCTCGATCTAAAAAATTTTTTTAGTACATCCTCGACCTAAAAAAAATTTTTTTAGTACATCCTCGATTTAAAAAATTTTTTTTAGTACATCCTCGATTTAAAAAAATTTTTTTAGTACATCCTCGATTTAAAAAAATTTTTTTAGTACATCCTCGATCTAAAAAAATTTTTTTAGTACATCCTCGATTTAAAAAAAATTTTTTTAGTACATCCTCGATTTAAAAAAAATTTTTTTAGTACATCCTCGATTTAAAAAATTTTTTTTAGTACATCCTCGATTTAAAAAAATTTTTTTAGTACATCCTCGATCTAAAAAAATTTTTTTAGTACGTCCTCGATTTAAAAAAAAATTTTTTAGTACATCCTCGATTTAAAAAAATTTTTTTAGTACATCCTCGATCTAAAAAAAATTTTTTTAGTACATCCTCGATCTAAAAAAATTTTTTTAGTACATCCTCGACCTAAAAAAAATTTTTTTAGTACATCCTCGACCTAAAAAAAATTTTTTTAGTACATCCTCGATCTAAAAAAATTTTTTTAGTACATCCTCGATCTAAAAAAAATTTTTTTAGTACATCCTCGATCTAAAAAAATTTTTTTAGTACATCCTCGATTTAAAAAAAATTTTTTTAGTACATCCTCGATCTAAAAAAATTTTTTTAGTACATCCTCGACCTAAAAAAAATTTTTTTAGTACATCCTCGATCTAAAAAAATTTTTTTAGTACATCCTCGACCTAAAAAAAATTTTTTTAGTACATCCTCGATCTAAAAAAATTTTTTTAGTACATCCTCGATTTAAAAAAAATTTTTTTAGTACATCCTCGATTTAAAAAAAATTTTTTTAGTACATCCTCGATTTAAAAAAAATTTTTTTAGTACATCCTCGATCTAAAAAAAATTTTTTTAGTACATCCTCGATTTAAAAAAATTTTTTTAGTACATCCTCGATCTAAAAAAATTTTTTTAGTACATCCTCGATTTAAAAAAAATTTTTTAGTACATCCTCGATCTAAAAAAAATTTTTTTAGTACATCCTCGATCTAAAAAAATTTTTTTAGTACATCCTCGATTTAAAAAAAATTTTTTTAGTACATCCTCGATCTAAAAAAATGTTTTTAGTACATCCTCGATTTAAAAAAAATTTTTTTAGTACATCCTCGATTTAAAAAAATTTTTTTAGTACATCCTCGATCTAAAAAAATTTTTTTAGTACATCCTCGATTTAAAAAAAATTTTTTTAGTACATCCTCGATCTAACAAAATTTTTTTAGTACATCCTCGACCTAAAAAAAATTTTTTTAGTACATCCTCGATCTAAAAAAATTTTTTTAGTACATCCTCGACCTAAAAAAAATTTTTTTAGTACATCCTCGAACTAAAAAAATTTTTTTAGTACATCCTCGATTTAAAAAAAAATTTTTTAGTACATCCTCGATCTAAAAAAATTTTTTTAGTACATCCTCGATCTAAAAAAAATTTTTTTAGTACATCCTTGATATGAAAAAATTTTTTTTAGTACATCCTCGATTTAAAAAAAATTTTTTAGTACATCCTCGATCTAAAAAAAATTTTTTTAGCACATCCTCGATCTAAAAAAATTTTTTTAGTACATCCTCGATCTAAAAAAAATTTTTTTAGTACATCCTCGATCTAAAAAAATTTTTTTAGTACATCCTCGATTTAAAAAAAATTTTTTTAGTACATCCTCGATTTAAAAAATTTTTTTAGTACATCCTCGATCTAAAAAAATTTTTTTAGTACATCCTCGATCTAAAAAAATTTTTTTAGTACATCCTCGACCTAAAAAAAATTTTTTTAGTACATCCTCGATCTAAAAAAATTTTTTTAGTACATCCTCGACCTAAAAAAAATTTTTTTAGTACATCCTCGATCTAAAAAAATTTTTTTAGTACATCCTCGATTTAAAAAAAATTTTTTTAGTACATCCTCGATTTAAAAAAATTTTTTTAGTACATCCTCGATCTAAACAAATTTTTTTAGTACATCCTCGACCTAAAAAAATTTTTTTAGTACATCCTCGATTTAAAAAAATTTTTTTAGTACATCCTCGATTTAAAAAAAATTTTTTTAGTACATCCTCGATTTAAAAAAATTTTTTTAGTACATCCTCGATCTAAAAAAATTTTTTTAGTACATCCTCGATTTAAAAAAAATTTTTTTAGTACATCCTCGATCTAAAAAAATTTTTTAGTACATCCTCGATCTAAAAAAAATTTTTTTAGCACATCCTCGATCTAAAAAAATTTTTTTAGTACATCCTCGATCTAAAAAAAATTTTTTTTGTACATCCTCGATCTAAAAAAATTTTTTTAGTACATCCTCGATCTAAAAAAATTTTTTTAGTACATCCTCGACCTAAAAAAAATTTTTTTAGTACATCCTCGATCTAAAAAAATTTTTTTAGTACATCCTCGACCTAAAAAAAATTTTTTTAGTACATCCTCGATCTAAAAAAATTTTTTTAGTACATCCTCGATTTAAAAAAAATTTTTTTAGTACATCCTCGATCTAAAAAAATTTTTTTAGTACATCCTCGATCTAAAAAAAATTTTTTTAGTACATCCTTGATATGAAAAAATTTTTTTTAGTACATCCTCGATTTAAAAAAAATTTTTTAGTACATCCTCGATCTAAAAAAAATTTTTTTAGCACATCCTCGATCTAAAAAAATTTTTTTAGTACATCCTCGATCTAAAAAAAATTTTTTTTGTACATCCTCGATCTAAAAAAATTTTTTTAGTACATCCTCGATCTAAAAAAATTTTTTTAGTACATCCTCGACCTAAAAAAAATTTTTTTAGTACATCCTCGATCTAAAAAAATTTTTTTAGTACATCCTCGACCTAAAAAAAATTTTTTTAGTACATCCTCGATCTAAAAAAATTTTTTTAGTACATCCTCGATTTAAAAAAATTTTTTTTAGTACATCCTCGATCTAAAAAAATTTTTTTAGTACATCCTCGATCTAAAAAAAATTTTTTTAGTACATCCTTGATATGAAAAAATTTTTTTTAGTACATCCTCGATTTAAAAAAAATTTTTTAGTACATCCTCGATCTAAAAAAAATTTTTTTAGTACATCCTCGATCTAAAAAAATTTTTTTAGTACATCCTCGATTTAAAAAAAATTTTTTTAGTACATCCTCGATCTAAAAAAATTTTTTTAGTACATCCTCGATCTAAAAAAAATTTTTTTAGTACATCCTCGATCTAAAAAAAATTTTTTTAGCACATCCTCGATCTAAAAAACTTTTTTTAGTACATCCTCGATCTAAAAAAAATTTTTTTTGTACATCCTCGATCTAAAAAAATTTTTTTAGTACATCCTCGATCTAAAAAAATTTTTTTAGTACATCCTCGACCTAAAAAAAATTTTTTTAGTACATCCTCGATCTAAAAAAATTTTTTTAGTACATCCTCGACCTAAAAAAAATTTTTTTAGTACATCCTCGATCTAAAAAAATTTTTTTAGAACATCCTCGATTTAAAAAAAATTTTTTTAGTACATCCTCGATCTAAAAAAATTTTTTTAGTACATCCTCGATCTAAAAAAAATTTTTTTAGTACATCCTTGATATGAAAAAATTTTTTTTAGTACATCCTCGATTTAAAAAAAATTTTTAGTACATCCTCGATCTAAAAAAAATTTTTTTAGCACATCCTCGATCTAAAAAAATTTTTTTAGTACATCCTCGATCTAAAAAAAATTTTTTTTGTACATCCTCGATCTAAAAAAATTTTTTTAGTACATCCTCGATCTAAAAAAATTTTTTTAGTACATCCTCGACCTAAAAAAAATTTTTTTAGTACATCCTCGATCTAAAAAAATTTTTTTAGTACATCCTCGACCTAAAAAAAATTTTTTTAGTACATCCTCGATCTAGAAAAATTTTTTTAGTACATCCTCGATTTAAAAAAAATTTTTTTAGTACATCCTCGATCTAAAAAAATTTTTTTAGTACATCCTCGATCTAAAAAAAATTTTTTTAGTACATCCTTGATATGAAAAAATTTTTTTTAGTACATCCTCGATTTAAAAAAAATTTTTTTAGTACATCCTCGATCTAAAAAAATTTTTTTAGTACATCCTCGATCTAAAAAAAATTTTTTTAGTACATCCTCGATCTAAAAAAAATTTTTTTAGTACATCCTTGATATGAAAAAATTTTTTTTAGTACATCCTCGATTTAAAAAAAATTTTTTAGTACATCCTCGATCTAAAAAAAATTTTTTTAGCACATCCTCGATCTAAAAAAATTTTTTTAGTACATCCTCGATCTAAAAAAAATTTTTTTAGTACATCCTCGATCAAAAAAAATTTTTTTAGTACATCCTCGATTTAAAAAAAATTTTTTTAGTACATCCTCGATCTAAAAAAATTTTTTTAGTACATCCTCGATCAAAAAAAAATTTTTTTAGTACATCCTCGATCTAAAAAAAATTTTTTTAGTACATCCTTGATATGAAAAAATTTTTTTTAGTACATCCTCGATTTAAAAAAAATTTTTTAGTACATCCTCGATCTAAAAAAAATTTTTTTAGTACATCCTCGATCTAAAAAAATTTTTTTAGTACATCCTCGATCTAAAAAAAATTTTTTTAGTACATCCTCGATCTAAAAAAAATTTTTTTAGTACATCCTTGATATGAAAAAATTTTTTTTAGTACATCCTCGATTTAAAAAAAATTTTTTAGTACATCCTCGATCTAAAAAAAATTTTTTTAGCACATCCTCGATCTAAAAAAATTTTTTTAGTACATCCTCGATCTAAAAAAAATTTTTTTAGTACATCCTCGATCTAAAAAAATTTTTTTAGTACATCCTCGATTAAAAAAAAATTTTTTTAGTACATCCTCGATCAAAAAAAATTTATTTAGTACATCCTCGATCTAAAAAAAATTTTTTTAGTACATCCTCGATCTAAAAAAATTTTTTTAGTACATCCTCGATTTAAAAAAAATTTTTTCAGTACATCCTCGATTTAAAAAAATTTTTTTAGTACATCCTCGATCTAAAAAAAATTTTTTTAGTACATCCTCGATCTAAAAAAATTTTTTTAGTACATCCTCGACCTAAAAAAAATTTTTTTAGTACATCCTCGATCTAAAATAATTTTTTTAGTACATCCTCGACCTAAAAAAAATTTTTTTAGTACATCCTCGATCTAAAAAAATTTTTTTAGTACATCCTCGATTTAAAAAAAATTTTTTTTGTACATCCTCGATCTAAAAAAATTTTTTTAGTACATCCTCGATCTAAAAAAAATTTTTTTAGTACATCCTTGATATGAAAAAATTTTTTTTAGTACATCCTCGATTTAAAAAAAATTTTTTAGTACATCCTCGATCTAAAAAAAATTTTTTTAGTACATCCTCGATCTAAAAAAAATTTTTTAGTACATCCTCGATTTAAAAAAAATTCTTTTAGTACATCCTCGATCTAAAAAAATTTTTTTAGTACATCCTCGATCTAAAAAAAATTTTTTTAGTACATCCTCGATCTAAAAAAAATTTTTTTAGTACATCCTTGATATGAAAAAATTTTTTTTAGTACATCCTCGATTTAAAAAAAATTTTTTAGTACATCCTCGATCTAAAAAAAATTTTTTTAGCACATCCTCGATCTAAAAAAAATTTTTTTAGTACATCCTCGATTTAAAAAAAATTTTTTTAGTACATCCTCGATCTAAAAAAATTTTTTTAGTACATCCTCGATCTAAAAAAATTTTTTTAGTACATCCTCGATCTAAAAAAATTTTTTTAGTACATCCTCGATCTAAAAAAAATTTTTTAGTACATCCTCGATTTAAAAAAAATTTTTTTAGTACATCCTCGATCTAAAAAAATTTTTTTAGTACATCCTCGATTTAAAAAAAATTTTTTAGTACATCCTCGACCTAAAAAAAATTTTTTTAGTACATCCTCGATCTAAAAAAATTTTTTTAGTACATCCTCGACCTAAAAAAAATTTTTTTAGTACATCCTCGATCTAAAAAAATTTTTTTAGTACATCCTCGATTTAAAAAAAATTTTTTTAGTACATCCTCGATCTAAAAAAATTTTTTTAGTACATCCTCGATCTAAAAAAATTTTTTTAGTACATCCTTGATATGAAAAAATTTTTTTTAGTACATCCTCGATCTAAAAAAAATTTTTTAGTACATCCTCGATTTAAAAAAAATTTTTTAGTACATCCTCGATCTAAAAAAATTTTTTTAGTACATCCTCGATTTAAAAAAAATTTTTTTAGTACATCCTCGATTTAAAAAAAATTTTTTTAGTACATCCTCGATCTAAAAAAATTTTTTTAGTACATCCTCGATCTAAAAAAATTTTTTTAGTACATCCTCGACCTAAAAAAAATTTTTTTAGTACATCCTCGATCTAAAAAAATTTTTTTAGTACATCCTCGATTTAAATAAAATTTTTTTAGTACATCCTCGATCTAAACAAATTTTTTTAGTACATCCTCGATTTAAAAAAAATTTTTTAGTACATCCTCGACCTAAAAAAAAATTTTTTAGTACATCCTCGATCTAAAAAAATTTTTTTAGTACATCCTCGACCTAAAAAAAATTTTTTTAGTACATCCTCGATCTAAAAAAATTTTTTTAGTACATCCTCGATTTAAAAAAAATTTTTTTAGTACATCCTCGATCTAAAAAAATTTTTTTAGTACATCCTCGATTTAAAAAAAATTTTTTTTAGTACATCCTCGATCTAAAAAAAATTTTTTAGTACATCCTCGACCTAAAAAAAATTTTTTTAGTACATCCTCGATCTAAAAAAATTTTTTGGTACATCCTCGACCTAAAAAAAATTTTTTTAGTACATCCTCGATCTAAAAAAATTTTTTTAGTACATCCTCGATTTAAAAAAAATTTTTTTAGTACATCCTCGATCTAAAAAAATTTTTTTAGTACATCCTCGACCTAAAAAAAAATTTTTTTAGTACATCCTCGATCTAAAAAAATTTTTTTAGTACATCCTCGATTTAAAAAAAATTTTTTTAGTACATCCTCGATCTAAAAAAATTTTTTTAGTACATCCTCGACCTAAAAAAAATTTTTTTAGTACATCCTCGATCTAAAAAAATTTTTTTAGTACATCCTCGATTTAAAAAAAATTTTTTTAGTACATCCTCGATCTAAAAAAATTTTTTTAGTACATCCTCGACCTAAAAAAAATTTTTTTAGTACATCCTCGATCTAAAAAAATTTTTTTAGTACATCCTCGATTTAAAAAAAATTTTTTTAGTACATCCTCGATCTAAAAAAATTTTTTTAGTACATCCTCGACCTAAAAAAAATTTTTTTAGTACATCCTCGATCTAAAAAAATTTTTTTAGTACATCCTCGATTTAAAAAAAATTTTTTTAGTACATCCTCGATCTAAAAAAATTTTTTTAGTACATCCTCGACCTAAAAAAAATTTTTTTAGTACATCCTCGATCTAAAAAAATTTTTTTAGTACATCCTCGATTTAAAAAAAATTTTTTTAGTACATCCTCGATCTAAAAAAATTTTTTTAGTACATCCTCGACCTAAAAAAAATTTTTTTAGTACATCCTCGATCTAAAAAAAATTTTTTTAGTACATCCTCGATCTAAAAAAAATTTTTTTAGTACATCCTTGATATGAAAAAATTTTTTTTAGTACATCCTCGATTTAAAAAAAATTTTTTAGTACATCCTCGATCTAAAAAAAATTTTTTTAGTACATCCTCGATCTAAAAAAATTTTTTTAGTACATCCTCGATTTAAAAAAAATTTTTTTAGTACATCCTCGATCTAAAAAAATTTTTTTAGTACATCCTCGACCTAAAAAAAATTTTTTTAGTACATCCTCGATCTAAAAAAATTTTTTTAGTACATCCTCGATTTAAAAAAAATTTTTTTAGTACATCCTCGATCTAAAAAAATTTTTTTAGTACATCCTCGACCTAAAAAAAATTTTTTTAGTACATCCTCGATCTAAAAAAATTTTTTTAGTACATCCTCGACCTAAAAAAAATTTTTTTAGTACATCCTCGATCTAAAAAAAATTTTTTTAGTACATCCTCGATCTAAAAAAAATTTTTTTAGTACATCCTTGATATGAAAAAATTTTTTTTAGTACATCCTCGATTTAAAAAAAATTTTTTAGTACATCCTCGATCTAAAAAAAATTTTTTTAGTACATCCTCGATCTAAAAAAATTTTTTTAGTACATCCTTGATATGAAAAAATTTTTTTTAGTACATCCTCGATCTAAAAAAAATTTTTTAGTACATCCTCGATTTAAAAAAAAATTTTTTAGTACATCCTCGATCTAAAAAAATTTTTTTAGTACATCCTCGATCTAAAAAAAATTTTTTTAGTACATCCTTGATATGAAAAATTTTTTTTAGTACATCCTCGATTTAAAAAAAATTTTTTAGTACATCCTCGATCTAAAAAAAATTTTTTTAGTACATCCTCGATCTAAAAAAATTTTTTTAGTACATCCTCGATCTAAAAAAAATTTTTTTAGTACATCCTCGATCCAAAAAAAATTTTTTTAGTACATCCTCGACCTAAAAAAAATTTTTTTAGTACATCCTCGATCTAAAAAAACTTTTTTAGTACATCCTCGACCTAAAAAAAATTTTTTTAGTACATCCTCGATCTAAAAAAATTTTTTTAGTACATCCTCGATTTAAAAAAAATTTTTTTAGTACATCCTCGATCTAAAAAAATTTTTTTAATACATCCTCGATCTGAAAAAAATTTTTTTAGTACATCCTTGATATGAAAAAATTTTTTTTAGTACATCCTCGATTTAAAAAAAATTTTTTTTAGTACATCCTCGATCTAAAAAAATTTTTTTAGTACATCCTCGACCTAAAAAAAATTTTTTTAGTACATCCTCGATCTAAAAAAATTTTTTTAGTACATCCTCGACCTAAAAAAAATTTTTTTAGTACATCCTCGATCTAAAAAAATTTTTTTAGTACATCCTTGATATGAAAAAATTTTTTTTAGTACATCCTCGATCTAAAAAAAATTTTTTAGTACATCCTCGATTTAAAAAAAAATTTTTTAGTACATCCTCGATCTAAAAAAATTTTTTTAGTACATCCTCGACCTAAAAAAAATTTTTTTAGTACATCCTCGATCTAAAAAAATTTTTTTAGTACATCCTCGATTTAAAAAAAATTTTTTTAGTACATCCTCGATCTAAAAAAATTTTTTTAGTACATCCTCGATTTAAAAAAATTTTTTTAGTACATCCTCGATTTAAAAAAATTTTTTTAGTACATCCTCGATTTAAAAAAAATTTTTTAGTACATCCTCGATCTAAAAAAATTTTTTTAGTACATCCTCGATTTAAAAAAATTTTTTTAGTACATCCTCGATTTAAAAAAATTTTTTTAGTACATCCTCGATTTAAAAAAAATTTTTTAGTACATCCTCGATCTAAAAAAATTTTTTTAGTACATCCTCGATTTAAAAAAATTTTTTTAGTACATCCTCGATTTAAAAAAAATTTTTTAGTACATCCTCGATCTAAAAAAAAATTTTTTTAGTACATCCTCGATCTAAAAAAATTTTTTTAGTACATCCTCGATTTAAAAAAAATTTTTTTAGTACATCCTCGATCTAAAAAAATTTTTTTAGTACATCCTCGATTTAAAAAAAATTTTTTTAGTACATCCTCGATTTAAAAAAATTTTTTTAGTACATCCTCGATCTAAAAAAAATTTTTTTAGTACATCCTCGATTTAAAAAAAATTTTTAGTACATCCTCGATCTAAAAAAATTTTTTTAGTACATCCTCACCCTAAAAAAAATTTTTTTAGTACATCCTCGATCTAAAAAAATTTTTTTAGTACATCCTCGATTTAAAAAAAATTTTTTTAGTACATCCTCGATTTAAAAAAATTTTTTTAGTACATCCTCGATCTAAAAAAATTTTTTTAGTACATCCTCGATTTAAAAAAAATTTTTTTAGTACATCCTCGATCTAAAAAAATTTTTTTAGTACATCCTCAACCTAAAAAAAATTTTTTTAGTACATCCTCGATCTAAAAAAATTTTTTTAGTACATCCTCGACCTAAAAAAAAATTTTTTAGTACATCCTCGATCTAAAAAAAATTTTTTAGCACATCCTCGATCTAAAAAAATTTTTTTAGTACATCCTCGATCTAAAAAAAATTTTTTTAGTATATCCTCGATCTAAAAAAATTTTTTTAGTACATCCTCGATCTAAAAAAAATTTTTTAGTACATCCTCGATTTAAAAAAAAATTTTTTAGTACATCCTCGATCTAAAAAAATTTTTTTAGTACATCCTCGATCTAAAAAAATTTTTTTAGTACATCCTCGACCTAAAAAAAATTTTTTTAGTACATCCTCGATCTAAAAAAAATTTTTTAGTACATCCTCGATCTAAAAAAATTTTTTTAGTACATCCTCGATCTAAAAAAAATTTTTTTAGTACATCCTCGATCTAAAAAAATTTTTTTAGTACATCCTCGACCTAAAAAAAATTTTTTTAGTACATCCTCGATCTAAAAAAAATTTTTTAGTACATCCTCGATTTAAAAAAAAATTTTTTAGTACATCCTCGATCTAAAAAAATTTTTTTAGTACATCCTCGATCTAAAAAAAATTTTTTTAGTACATCCTTGATATGAAAAAATTTTTTT
>NW_026525613.1:0-17856 GCF_943737925.1 Anopheles nili | reverse complement strand
TTTAGTACATCCTCGATTTAAAAAAATTTTTTTAGTACATCCTCGATCTAAAAAAATTTTTTTAGTACATCCTCGATTTAAAAAAAATTTTTTTAGTACATCCTCGATCTAAAAAAATTTTTTTAGTACATCCTCGACCTAAAAAAAATTTTTTTAGTACATCCTCGATCTAAAAAAATTTTTTTAGTACATCCTCGATTTAAAAAAAATTTTTTTAGTACATCCTCGATCTAAAAAAATTTTTTTAGTACATCCTCGTTCTAAAAAAAATTTTTTTAGTACATCCTCGATCTAAAAAAATTTTTTTAGTACATCCTCGATTTAAAAAAAATTTTTTTAGTACATCCTCGATTTAAAAAAATTTTTTTAGTACATCCTCGATCTAAAAAAAATTTTTTTAGTACATCCTCGATCTAAAAAAATTATTTTAGTACATCCTCGACCTAAAAAAAATTTTTTTAGTACATCCTCGATCTAAAAAAATTTTTTTAGTACATCCTCGACCTAAAAAAAATTTTTTTAGTACATCCTCGATCTAAAAAAATTTTTTTAGTACATCCTCGATCTAAAAAAATTTTTTTAGTACATCCTCGATCTAAAAAAAATTTTTTTAGTACATCCTTGATATGAAAAAATTTTTTTAGTACATCCTCGATCTAAAAAAAATTTTTTTAGTACATCCTCGATCTAAAAAAATTTTTTTAGTACATCCTCGATTTAAAAAAAATTTTTTTAGTACATCCTCGATTTAAAAAAAATTTTTTTAGTACATCCTCGATCTAAAAAAATTTTTTTAGTACATCCTCGATCTAAAAAAAATTTTTTTAGTACATCCTTGATATGAAAAAATTTTTTTTAGTACATCCTCGATCTAAAAAAATTTTTTTAGTACATCCTCGATCTAAAAAAAATTTTTTTAGTACATCCTCGATCTAAAAAAATTTTTTTAGTACATCCTCGATTTAAAAAAAAATTTTTTAGTACATCCTCGATCTAAAAAAATTTTTTTAGTACATCCTCGATCTAAAAAAAATTTTTTTAGTACATCCTCGATCTAAAAAAATTTTTTTAGTACATCCTCGATTTAAAAAAAATTTTTTTAGTACATCCTCGATTTAAAAAAATTTTTTAAGTACATCCTCGATCTAAAAAAAATTTTTTTAGTACATCCTCGATCTAAAAAAATTTTTTTAGTACATCCTCGACCTAAAAAAATTTTTTTAGTACATCCTCGATCTAAAAAAATTTTTTTAGTACATCCTCGACCTAAAAAAAATTTTTTTAGTACATCCTCGATCTAAAAAAATTTTTTTAGTACATCCTCGATTTAAAAACAATTTTTTTAGTACATCCTCGATTTAAAAAAATTTTTTTAGTACATCCTCGATCTAAAAAAAATTTTTTTAGTACATCCTCGATCTAAAAAAATTTTTTTAGTACATCCTCGACCTAAAAAAAATTTTTTTAGTACATCCTCGATCTAAAAAAATTTTTTTAGTACATCCTCGACCTAAAAAAAATTTTTTTAGTACATCCTCGATCTAAAAAAATTTTTTTAGTACATCCTCGATTTAAAAAAAAATTTTTTAGTACATCCTCGATCTAAAAAAATTTTTTTAGTACATCCTCGATCTAAAAAAAATTTTTTTAGTACATCCTTGATATGAAAAAATTTTTTTTAGTACATCCTCGATTTAAAAAAAATTTTTTAGTACATCCTCGATATAAAAAAATTTTTTTAGTACATCCTCGATCTAAAAAAATTTTTTTAGTACATCCTCGATCTAAAAAAAATTTTTTTAGTACATCCTTGATATGAAAAAATTTTTTTTAGTACATCCTCGATTTAAAAAAAATTTTTTTAGTACATCCTCGATCTAAAAAAATTTTTTTAGTACATCCTCGATTTAAAAAAAATTTTTTTAGTACATCCTCGATTTAAAAAAATTTTTTTAGTACATCCTCGATCTAAAAAAAATTTTTTTAGTACATCCTCGATCTAAAAAAATTTTTTTATTACATCCTCGATCTAAAAAAAATTTTTTTAGTACATCCTTGATATGAAAAAATTTTTTTTAGTACATCCTCGATTTAAAAAAAATTTTTTAGTACATCCTCGATCTAAAAAAAATTTTTTTAGTACATCCTCGATCTAAAAAAATTTTTTTAGTACATCTTTGATTTAAAAAAAAATTTTTTAGTACATCCTCGATCTAAAAAAATTTTTTTAGTACATCCTCGATTTAAAAAAAATTTTTTTAGTACATCCTCGATTTAAAAAAATTTTTTTAGTACATCCTCGATCTAAAAAAATTTTTTTAGTACATCCTCGATTTAAAAAAAATTTTTTTAGTACATCCTCGATCTAAAAAAATTTTTTTAGTACATCCTCGACCTAAAAAAAATTTTTTTAGTACATCCTCGATCTAAAAAAATTTTTTTAGTACATCCTCGATTTAAAAAAAATTTTTTTAGTACATCCTCGATCTAAAAAAATTTTTTTAGTACATCCTCGTTCTAAAAAAAATTTTTTTAGTACATCCTCGATCTAAAAAAATTTTTTTAGTACATCCTCGATTTAAAAAAAATTTTTTTAGTACATCCTCGATTTAAAAAAATTTTTTTAGTACATCCTCGATCTAAAAAAAATTTTTTTAGTACATCCTCGATCTAAAAAAATTATTTTAGTACATCCTCGACCTAAAAAAAATTTTTTTAGTACATCCTCGATCTAAAAAAATTTTTTTAGTACATCCTCGACCTAAAAAAAATTTATTTAGTACATCCTCGATCTAAAAAAATTTTTTTAGTACATCCTCGATCTAAAAAAATTTTTTTAGTACATCCTCGATCTAAAAAAAATTTTTTTAGTACATCCTTGATATGAAAAATTTTTTTTTAGTACATCCTCGATTTAAAAAAAATTTTTTAGTACATCCTCGATCTAAAAAAATTTTTTTAGTACATCCTCGATCTAAAAAAAATTTTTTTAGTACATCCTTGATATGAAAAAATTTTTTTTAGTACATCCTCGATTTAAAAAAAATTTTTTAGTACATCCTCGATCTAAAAAAAATTTTTTTAGTACATCCTCGATCTAAAAAAATTTTTTTAGTACATCCTCGATCTAAAAAAAATTTTTTTAGTACATCCTCGATCTAAAAAAATTTTTTTAGTACATCCTCGATCTAAAAAAATTTTTTTAGTACATCCTCGATCTAAAAAAAATTTTTTTAGTACATCCTCGATCTAAAAAAATTTTTTTAGTACATCCTCGATCTAAAAAAATTTTTTTAGTACATCCTCGATTTAAAAAAAATTTTTTTAGTACATCCTCGATTTAAAAAAATTTTTTTAGTACATCCTCGATCTAAAAAAAATTTTTTTAGTACATCCTCGATCTAAAAAAATTATTTTAGTACATCCTCGACCTAAAAAAAATTTTTTTAGTACATCCTCGATCTAAAAAAATTTTTTTAGTACATCCTCGACCTAAAAAAAATTTATTTAGTACATCCTCGATCTAAAAAAATTTTTTTAGTACATCCTCGATCTAAAAAAATTTTTTTAGTACATCCTCGATCTAAAAAAAATTTTTTTAGTACATCCTTGATATGAAAAAATTTTTTTTAGTACATCCTCGATTTAAAAAAAATTTTTTAGTACATCCTCGATCTAAAAAAATTTTTTTAGTACATCCTCGATCTAAAAAAAATTTTTTTAGTACATCCTTGATATGAAAAAATTTTTTTTAGTACATCCTCGATTTAAAAAAAATTTTTTAGTACATCCTCGATCTAAAAAAAATTTTTTTAGTACATCCTCGATCTAAAAAAATTTTTTTAGTACATCCTCGATCTAAAAAAAATTTTTTTAGTACATCCTCGATCTAAAAAAATTTTTTTAGTACATCCTCGATTTAAAATAAATTTTTTTAGTACATCCTCGATTTAAAAAAATTTTTTTAGTACATCCTCGATTTAAAAAAATTTTTTTAGTACATCCTCGATCTAAAAAATTTTTTTTTAGTACATCCTCGATCTAAAAAAAATTTTTTTAGTACATCCTTGATATGAAAAAATTTTTTTTTAGTACATCCTCGATTTAAAAAAAATTTTTTAGTACATCCTCGATCTAAAAAAAATTTGTTTAGCACATCCTCGATCTAAAAAAATTTTTTTAGTACATCCTCGATCTAAAAAAAATTTTTTTAGTACATCCTCGATCTAAAAAAATTTTTTTAGTACATCCTCGATTTAAAAAAAATTTTTTTAGTACATCCTCGATTTAAAAAATTTTTTTAGTACATCCTCGATTTAAAAAAATTTTTTTAGTACATCCTCGATCTAAAAAAATTTTTTTTAGTACATCCTCGATCTAAAAAAAATTTTTTTAGTACATCCTTGATATGAAAAAATTTTTTTTAGTACATCCTCGATTTAAAAAAAATTTTTTAGTACATCCTCGATCTAAAAAAAATTTGTTTAGCACATCCTCGATCTAAAAAAATTTTTTTAGTACATCCTCGATCTAAAAAAAATTTTTTTAGTACATCCTCGATCTAAAAAAATTTTTTTAGTACATCCTCGATTTAAAAAAAATTTTTTTAGTACATCCTCGATCTAAAAAAATTTTTTTAGTACATCCTCGATCTAAAAAAAATTTTTTTAGTACATCCTCGATCTAAAAAAATTTTTTTAGTACATCCTCGATTTAAAAAAAATTTTTTTAGTACATCCTCGATTTAAAAAAATTTTTTTAGTACATCCTCGATCTAAAAAAAATTTTTTTAGTACATCCTCGATCTAAAAAAATTTTTTTAGTACATCCTCGACCTAAAAAAAATTTTTTTAGTACATCCTCGATCTAAAAAAATTTTTTTAGTACATCCTCGACCTAAAAAAAATTTTTTTAGTACATCCTCGATCTAAAAAAATTTTTTTAGTACATCCTCGATTTAAAAAAAATTTTTTTAGTACATCCTCGATTTAAAAAAATTTTTTTAGTACATCCTCGATCTAAAAAAAATTTTTTAGTACATCCTCGATCTAAAAAAATTTTTTTAGTACATCCTCGACCTAAAAAAAATTTTTTTAGTACATCCTCGATCTAAAAAAATTTTTTTAGTACATCCTCGACCTAAAAAAAATTTTTTTAGTACATCCTCGATCTAAAAAAATTTTTTTAGTACATCCTTGATATGAAAAAATTTTTTTTAGTACATCCTCGATCTAAAAAAAATTTTTTAGTACATCCTCGATTTAAAAAAAAATTTTTTAGTACATCCTCGATCTAAAAAAATTTTTTTAGTACATCCTCGATCTAAAAAAAATTTTTTTAGTACATCCTTGATATGAAAAAATTTTTTTTAGTACATCCTCGATTTAAAAAAAATTTTTTAGTACATCCTCGATCTAAAAAAAATTTTTTTAGTACATCCTCGATCTAAAAAAATTTTTTTAGTACATCCTCGATTTAAAAAAAATATTTTTAGTACATCCTCGATCTAAAAAAATTTTTTTAGTACATCCTCGATCTAAAAAAAATTTTTTTAGTACATCCTTGATATGAAAAAATTTTTTTTAGTACATCCTCGATTTAAAAAAAATTTTTTAGTACATCCTCGATCTAAAAAAATTTTTTTAGTACATCCTCGATCTAAAAAAAATTTTTTTAGTACATCCTTGATATGAAAAAATTTTTTTTAGTACATCCTCGATTTAAAAAAAATTTTTTAGTACATCCTCGATCTAAAAAAAATTTTTTTAGTACATCCTCGATCTAAAAAAATTTTTTTAGTACATCCTCGATCTAAACAAAATTTTTTTAGTACATCCTCGATCTAAAAAAATTTTTTTAGTACATCCTCGATTTAAAAAAAAATTTTTTAGTACATCCTCGATTTAAAAAAATTTTTTTAGTACATCCTCGATTTAAAAAAATTTTTTTAGTACATCCTCGATCTAAAAAATTTTTTTTTAGTACATCCTCGATCTAAAAAAAATTTTTTTAGTACATCCTTGATATGAAAAAATTTTTTTTAGTACATCCTCGATTTAAAAAAAATTTTTTAATACATCCTCGATCTAAAAAAAATTTGTTTAGCACATCCTCGATCTAAAAAAATTTTTTTAGTACATCCTCGATCTAAAAAAAATTTTTTTAGTACATCCTCGATCTAAAAAAATTTTTTTAGTACATCCTCGATTTAAAAAAAATTTTTTTAGTACATCCTCGATTTAAAAAAATTTTTTTAGTACATCCTCGATTTAAAAAAATTTTTTTAGTACATCCTCGATCTAAAAAAATTTTTTTTAGTACATCCTCGATCTAAAAAAAATTTTTTTAGTACATCCTTGATATGAAAAAATTTTTTTTAGTACATCCTCGATTTAAAAAAAATTTTTTAGTACATCCTCGATCTAAAAAAAATTTGTTTAGCACATCCTCGATCTAAAAAAATTTTTTTAGTACATCCTCGATCTAAAAAAAATTTTTTTAGTACATCCTCGATCTAAAAAAATTTTTTTAGTACATCCTCGATTTAAAAAAAATTTTTTTAGTACATCCTCGATCTAAAAAAATTTTTTTAGTACATCCTCGATCTAAAAAAAATTTTTTTAGTACATCCTCGATCTAAAAAAATTTTTTTAGTACATCCTCGATTTAAAAAAAATTTTTTTAGTACATCCTCGATTTAACAAAATTTTTTTAGTACATCCTCGATCTAAAAAAAATTTTTTTAGTACATCCTCGATCTAAAAAAATTTTTTTAGTACATCCTCGACCTAAAAAAAATTTTTTTAGTACATCCTCGATCTAAAAAAATTTTTTTAGTACATCCTCGACCTAAAAAAAATTTTTTTAGTACATCCTCGATCTAAAAAAATTTTTTAGTACATCCTCGATTTAAAAAAAATTTTTTTAGTACATCCTCGATTTAAAAAAATTTTTTTAGTACATCCTCGATCTAAAAAAAATTTTTTTAGTACATCCTCGATCTAAAAAAATTTTTTTAGTACATCCTCGACCTAAAAAAAATTTTTTTAGTACATCCTCGATCTAAAAAAATTTTTTTAGTACATCCTCGACCTAAAAAAAATTTTTTTAGTACATCCTCGATCTAAAAAAATTTTTTTAGTACATCCTTGATATGAAAAAATTTTTTTTAGTACATCCTCGATCTAAAAAAAATTTTTTAGTACATCTTCGATTTAAAAAAAAATTTTTTAGTACATCCTCGATCTAAAAAAATTTTTTTAGTACATCCTCGATCTAAAAAAAATTTTTTTAGTACATCCTTGATATGAAAAAATTTTTTTTAGTACATCCTCGATTTAAAAAAAATTTTTTAGTACATCCTCGATCTAAAAAAAATTTTTTTAGTACATCCTCGATCTAAAAAAATTTTTTTAGTACATCCTCGATTTAAAAAAAATATTTTTAGTACATCCTCGATCTAAAAAAATTTTTTTAGTACATCCTCGATCTAAAAAAAATTTTTTTAGTACATCCTTGATATGAAAAAATTTTTTTTAGTACATCCTCGATTAAAAAAAAATTTTTTAGTACATCCTCGATCTAAAAAAAATTTTTTTAGTACATCCTCGATCTAAAAAAATTTTTTTAGTACATCCTCGACCTAAAAAAAATTTTTTTAGTACATCCTCGATCTAAAAAAATTTTTTTAATACATCCTCTACCTAAAAAAAATTTTTTTAGTACATCCTCGATCTAAAAAAATTTTTTTAGTACATCCTCGATTTAAAAAAAATTTTTTTAGTACATCCTCGATTTAAAAAAATTTTTTTAGTACATCCTCGATCTAAAAAAAATTTTTTTAGTACATCCTCGATCTAAAAAAATTTTTTTAGTACATCCTCGACCTAAAAAAAATTTTTTTAGTACATCCTCGATCTAAAAAAATTTTTTTAGTACATCCTCGACCTAAAAAAAATTTTTTTAGTACATCCTCGATCTAAAAAAATTTTTTTAGTACATCCTCGATCTAAAAAAATTTGTTTAGTACATCCTCGATCTAAAAAAATTTTTTTAGTACATCCTCGATCTAAAAAAAATTTTTTTAGTACATCCTCGATCTAAAAAAATTTTTTTAGTACATCCTCGACCTAAAAAAAATTTTTTTAGTACATCCTCGATCTAAAAAAATTTTTTTAGTACATCCTCGACCTAAAAAAAATTTTTTTAGTACATCCTCGACCTAAAAAAAATTTTTATAGTACATCCTCGATCTAAAAAAATTTTTTTAGTACATCCTCGACCTAAAAAAAATTTTTTTAGTACATCCTCGATCTAAAAAAATTTTTTTAGTACATCCTCGACCTAAAAAAAATTTTTTTAGTACATCCTCGATCTAAAAAAATTTTTTTAGTACATCCTCGACCTAAAAAAAATTTTTTTAGTACATCCTCGATCTAAAAAAATTTTTTTAGTACATCCTCGACCTAAAAAAAATTTTTTTAGTACATCCTCGATCTAAAAAAATTTTTTTAGTACATCCTCGATTTAAAAAAAATTTTTTTAGTACATCCTCGATCTAAAAAAATTTTTTTAGTACATCCTCGACCTAAAAAAAATTTTTTTAGTACATCCTCGATCTAAAAAAATTTTTTTAGTACATCCTCGACCTAAAAAAAATTTTTTTAGTACATCCTCGACCTAAAAAAAATTTTTATAGTACATCCTCGATCTAAAAAAATTTTTTTAGTACATCCTCGATTTAAAAAAAATTTTTTTAGTACATCCTCGATTTAAAAAAAATTTTTTAGTACATCCTCGATCTAAAAAAATTTTTTTAGTACATCCTCGATTTAAAAAAAATTTTTTAGTACATCCTCGATCTAAAAAAATTTTTTTAGTACATCCTCGACCTAAAAAAAATTTTTTTAGTACATCCTCGATCTAAAAAAATTTTTTTAGTACATCCTCGATTTAAAAAAAATTTTTTTAGTACATCCTCGATCTAAAAAAATTTTTTTAGTACATCCTCGATTTAAAAAAAATTTTTTTAGTACATCCTCGATCTAAAAAAATTTTTTTAGTACATCCTCGATCTAAAAAAAATTTTTTTAGTACATTCTCGATCTTAAAAAATTTTTTTAGTACATCCTCGACCTAAAAAAAATTTTTTTAGTACATCCTCGATCTAAAAAAATTTTTTTAGTACATCCTCGACCTAAAAAAAATTTTTTTAGTACATCCTCGATCTAAAAAAATTTTTTTAGTACATCCTCGATTTAAAAAAAATTTTTTTAGTACATCCTCGATTTAAAAAATTTTTTTTAGTACATCCTCGATCTAAAAAAAATTTTTTTAGTACATCCTCGATCTAAAAAAATTTTTTTAGTACATCCTCGACCTAAAAAAAATTTTTTTAGTACATCCTCGATCTAAAAAAATGTTTTTAGTACATCCTCGACCTAAAAAAAATTTTTTTAGTACATCCTCGATCTAAAAAAATTTTTTTAGTACATCCTCGATTTAAAAAAAATTTTTTTAGTACATCCTCGATCTAAAAAATTTTTTTTAGTACATCCTCGACCTAAAAAAAATTTTTTAGTACATCCTCGATCTAAAAAAATTTTTTTAGTACATCCTCGACCTAAAAAAAATTTTTTTAGTACATCCTCGACCTAAAAAAAATTTTTTTAGTACATCCTCGATCTAAAAAAATTTTTTTAGTACATCCTCGATCTAAAAAAATTTTTTTAGTACATCCTCGATCTAAAAAAAATTTTTTTAGTACATCCTTGATATGAAAAAATTTTTTTTAGTACATCCTCGATTTAAAAAAAATTTTTTAGTACATCCTCGATCTAAAAAAATTTTTTTAGTACATCCTCGATCTAAAAAAAATTTTTTTAGTACATCCTTGATATGAAAAAATTTTTTTTAGTACATCCTCGATTTAAAAAAAAATTTTTAGTACATCCTCGATCTAAAAAAAATTTTTTTAGTACATCCTCGATCTAAAAAAATTTTTTTAGTACATCCTCGATCTAAAAAAAATTTTTTTAGTACATCCTCGATCTAAAAAAATTTTTTTAGTACATCCTCGATTTAAAAAAAATTTTTTTAGTACATCCTCGATTTAAAAAAATTTTTTTAGTACATCCTCGATTTAAAAAAATTTTTTTAGTACATCCTCGATCTAAAAAATTTTTTTTTAGTACATCCTCGATCTAAAAAAAATTTTTTTAGTACATCCTTGATATGAAAAAATTTTTTTTAGTACATCCTAGATTTAAAAAAAATTTTTTAGTACATCCTCGATCTAAAAAAATTTTTTTAGTACATCCTCGATCTAAAAAAAATTTTTTTAGTACATCCTTGATATGAAAAAATTTTTTTTAGTACATCCTCGATTTAAAAAAAAATTTTTAGTACATCCTCGATCTAAAAAAAATTTTTTTAGTACATCCTCGATCTAAAAAAATTTTTTTAGTACATCCTCGACCTAAAAAAAATTTTTTTAGTACATCCTCGATCTAAAAAAATTTTTTTAGTACATCCTCGATCTAAAAAAATTTTTTTAGTACATCCTCGATCTAAAAAAAATTTTTTTAGTACATCCTTGATATGAAAAAATTTTTTTTAGTACATCCTCGATTTAAAAAAAATTTTTTAGTACATCCTCGATCTAAAAAAATTTTTTTAGTACATCCTCGATCTAAAAAAAATTTTTTTAGTACATCCTTGATATGAAAAAATTTTTTTTAGTACATCCTCGATTTAAAAAAAAATTTTTAGTACATCCTTGATCTAAAAAAAATTTTTTTAGTACATCCTCGATCTAAAAAAATTTTTTTAGTACATCCTCGATCTAAAAAAAATTTTTTTAGTACATCCTCGATCTAAAAAAATTTTTTTAGTACATCCTCGATTTAAAAAAAATTTTTTAGTACATCCTCGATTTAAAAAAATTTTTTTAGTACATCCTCGATTTAAAAAAATTTTTTTAGTACATCCTCGATCTAAAAAATTTTTTTTTAGTACATCCTCGATCTAAAAAAAATTTTTTTAGTACATCCTTGATATGAAAAAATTTTTTTTAGTACATCCTCGATTTAAAAAAAATTTTTTAGTACATCCTCGATCTAAAAAAAATTTGTTTAGCACATCCTCGATCTAAAAAAATTTTTTTAGTACATCCTCGATCTAAAAAAATTTTTTTAGTACATCCTCGATTTAAAAAAAATTTTTTTAGTACATCCTCGATTTAAAAAAATTTTTTTAGTACATCCTCGATCTAAAAAAATTTTTTTAGTACATCCTCGACCTAAAAAAAATTTTTTTAGTACATCCTCGATCTAAAAAAATTTTTTTAGTACATCCTCGACCTAAAAAAAATTTTTTTAGTACATCCTCGATCTAAAAAAATTTTTTTAGTACATCCTCGATCTAAAAAAAATTTTTTTAGTACATCCTCGATCTAAAAAAATTTTTTTAGTACATCCTCGACCTAAAAAAAATTTTTTTAGTACATCCTCGATCTAAAAAAATTTTTTTAGTACATCCTTGATATGAAAAAATTTTTTTTAGTACATCCTCGATCTAAAAAAAATTTTTTAGTACATCCTCGATTTAAAAAAAAAATTTTTAGTACATCCTCGATCTAAAAAAATTTTTTTAGTACATCCTCGATCTAAAAAAAATTTTTTTAGTACATCCTTGATATGAAAAAATTTTTTTTAGTACATCCTCGATTTAAAAAAAATTTTTTAGTACATCCTCGATCTAAAAAAAATTTTTTTAGTACATCCTCGATCTAAAAAAATTTTTTTAGTACATCCTCGATTTAAAAAAAATATTTTTAGTACATCCTCGATCTAAAAAAATTTTTTTAGTACATCCTCGATCTAAAAAAAATTTTTTTAGTACATCCTTGATATGAAAAATTTTTTTTTAGTACATCCTCGATTAAAAAAAAATTTTTTAGTACATCCTCGATCTAAAAAAAATTTTTTTAGTACATCCTCGATCTAAAAAAATTTTTTTAGTACATCCTCGACCTAAAAAAAATTTTTTTAGTACATCCTCGATCTAAAAAAATTTTTTTAGTACATCCTCGACCTAAAAAAAATTTTTTTAGTACATCCTCGATCTAAAAAAATTTTTTTAGTACATCCTCGATTTAAAAAAAATTTTTTTAGTACATCCTCGATTTAAAAAAATTTTTTTAGTACATCCTCGATCTAAAAAAAATTTTTTTAGTACATCCTCGATCTAAAAAAATTTTTTTAGTACATCCTCGACCTAAAAAAAATTTTTTTAGTACATCCTCGATCTAAAAAAATTTTTTTAGTACATCCTCGACCTAAAAAAAATTTTTTTAGTACATCCTCGATCTAAAAAAATTTTTTTAGTACATCCTCGATCTAAAAAAATTTGTTTAGTACATCCTCGATCTAAAAAAATTTTTTTAGTACATCCTCGATCTAAAAAAAATTTTTTTAGTACATCCTCGATCTAAAAAATTTTTTTAGTACATCCTCGACCTAAAAAAAATTTTTTTAGTACATCCTCGATCTAAAAAAATTTTTTTAGTACATCCTCGACCTAAAAAAAATTTTTTTAGTACATCCTCGATCTAAAAAAATTTTTTTAGTACATCCTCGATCTAAAAAAAATTTTTTTAGTACATCCTCGATCTAAAAAAATTTTTTTAGTACATCCTCGACCTAAAAAAAATTTTTTTAGTACATCCTCGATCTAAAAAAATTTTTTTAGTACATCCTCGACCTAAAAAAAATTTTTTTAGTACATCCTCGATCTAAAAAAATTTTTTTAGTACATCCTCGATTTAAAAAAAATTTTTTTAGTACATCCTCGATCTAAAAAAATTTTTTTAGTACATCCTCGACCTAAAAAAAATTTTTTTAGTACATCCTCGATCTAAAAAAATTTTTTTAGTACATCCTCGACCTAAAAAAAATTTTTTTAGTACATCCTCGACCTAAAAAAAATTTTTTTAGTACATCCTCGATCTAAAAAAATTTTTTTAGTACATCCTCGATTTAAAAAAAATTTTTTTAGTACATCCTCGATTTAAAAAAAATTTTTTAGTACATCCTCGATCTAAAAAAATTTTTTTAGTACATCCTCGATTTAAAAAAAATTTTTTAGTACATCCTCGATCTAAAAAAATTTTTTTAGTACATCCTCGACCTAAAAAAAATTTTTTTAGTACATCCTCGATCTAAAAAAATTTTTTTAGTACATCCTCGATTTAAAAAAAATTTTTTTAGTACATCCTCGATCTAAAAAAATTTTTTTAGTACATCCTCGATTTAAAAAAAATTTTTTTAGTACATCCTCGATCTAAAAAAATTTTTTTAGTACATCCTCGACCTAAAAAAAATTTTTTTAGTACATTCTCGATCCAAAAAAAATTTTTTTAGTACATCCTCGACCTAAAAAAAATTTTTTTAGTACATCCTCGATCTAAAAAAATTTTTTTAGTACATCCTCGACCTAAAAAAAATTTTTTTAGTACATCCTCGATCTAAAAAAATTTTTTTAGTACATCCTCGATTTAAAAAAAATTTTTTTAGTACATCCTCGATTTAAAAAATTTTTTTTAGTACATCCTCGATCTAAAAAAAATTTTTTTAGTACATCCTCGATCTAAAAAAATTTTTTTAGTACATCCTCGACCTAAAAAAAATTTTTTTAGTACATCCTCGATCTAAAAAAATTTTTTTAGTACATCCTCGACCTAAAAAAAATTTTTTTAGTACATCCTCGATCTAAAAAAATTTTTTTAGTACATCCTCGATTTAAAAAAAATTTTTTTAGTACATCCTCGATCTAAAAAAATTTTTTTAGTACATCCTCGATCTAAAAAAAATTTTTTTAGTACATCCTTGATATGAAAAAATTTTTTTTAGTACATCCTCGATTTAAAAAAAATTTTTTAGTACATCCTCGATCTAAAAAAAATTTTTTTAGTACATCCTCGATCTAAAAAAATTTTTTTAGTACATCCTCGATTTAAAAAAAAATTTTTTAGTACATCCTCGATTTAAAAAAATTTTTTTAGTACATCCTCGATCTAAAAAAAATTTTTTTAGTACATCCTCGATCTAAAAAAATTTTTTTAGTACATCCTCGACCTAAAAAAAATTTTTTTAGTACATCCTCGATCTAAAAAAATTTTTTTAGTACATCCTCGACCTAAAAAAAATTTTTTTAGTACATCCTCGATCTAAAAAAATTTTTTTAGTACATCCTCGATTTAAAAAAAATTTTTTTAGTACATCCTCGATCTAAAAAAATTTTTTTAGTACATCCTCGATTTAAAAAAATTTTTTTAGTACATCCTCGATCTAAAAAAAATTTTTTTAGTACATCCTCGATTTAAAAAAAAATTTTTTAGTACATCCTCGATTTAAAAAAATTTTTTTAGTACATCCTCGATCTAAAAAAAATTTTTTTAGTACATCCTCGATCTAAAAAAATTTTTTTAGTACATCCTCGATCTAAAAAAAATTTTTTTAGTACATCCTCGATCTAAAAAAATTTTTTTAGTACATCCTCGATTTAAAAAAAATTTTTTTAGTACATCCTCGATTTAAAAAAATTTTTTTAGTACATCCTCGATCTAAAAAAAATTTTTTTAGTACATCCTCGATCTAAAAAAATTTTTTTAGTACATCCTCGACCTAAAAAAAATTTTTTTAGTACATCCTCGATCTAAAAAAATTTTTTTAGTACATCCTCGACCTAAAAAAAATTTTTTTAGTACATCCTCGATCTAAAAAAATTTTTTTAGTACATCCTCGATTTAAAAAAAATTTTTTTAGTACATCCTCGATTTAAAAAAATTTTTTTAGTACATCCTCGATCTAAAAAAAATTTTTTTAGTACATCCTCGATCTAAAAAAATTTTTTTAGTACATCCTCGACCTAAAAAAAATTTTTTTAGTACATCCTCGATCTAAAAAAATTTTTTTAGTACATCCTCGACCTAAAAAAAATTTTTTTAGTACATCCTCGATCTAAAAAAATTTTTTTAGTACATGCTTGATATGAAAAAATTTTTTTTAGTACATCCTCGATCTAAAAAAAATTTTTTAGTACATCCTCGATTTAAAAAAAAATTTTGTAGTACATCCTCGATCTAAAAAAATTTTTTTAGTACATCCTCGATCTAAAAAAAATTTTTTTAGTACATCCTTGATATGAAAAAATTTTTTTTAGTACATCCTCGATTTAAAAAAAATTTTTTAGTACATCCTCGATCTAAAAAAAATTTTTTTAGTACATCCTCGATCTAAAAACATTTTTTTAGTACATCCTCGATTTAAAAAAAATATTTTTAGTACATCCTCGATCTAAAAAAATTTTTTTAGTACATCCTCGATCTAAAAAAAATTTTTTTAGTACATCCTTGATATAAAAAAATTTTTTTTAGTACATCCTCGATTAAAAAAAAATTTTTTAGTACATCCTCGATCTAAAAAAAATTTTTTTAGTACATCCTCGATCTAAAAAAATTTTTTTAGTACATCCTCGACCTAAAAAAAATTTTTTTAGTACATCCTCGATCTAAAAAAATTTTTTTAGTACATCCTCGACCTAAAAAAAATTTTTTTAGTACATCCTCGATCTAAAAAAATTTTTTTAGTACATCCTCGATTTAAAAAAAATTTTTTTAGTACATCCTCGATTTAAAAAAATTTTTTTAGTACATCCTCGATCTAAAAAAAATTTTTTTAGTACATCCTCGATCTAAAAAAATTTTTTTAGTACATCCTCGACCTAAAAAAAATTTTTTTAGTACATCCTCGATCTAAAAAAATTTTTTTAGTACATCCTCGACCTAAAAAAAATTTTTTTAGTACATCCTCGATCTAAAAAAATTTTTTTTGTACATCCTCGATCTAAAAAAATTTGTTTAGTACATCCTCGATCTAAAAAAATTTTTTTAGTACATCCTCGATCTAAAAAAAATTTTTTTAGTACATCCTCGATCTAAAAAAATTTTTTTAGTACATCCTCGACCTAAAAAAAATTTTTTTAGTACATCCTCGATCTAAAAAAATTTTTTTAGTACATCCTCGACCTAAAAAAAATTTTTTTAGTACATCCTCGATCTAAAAAAATTTTTTTAGTACATCCTCGATCTAAAAAAAATTTTTTTAGTACATCCTCGATCTAAAAAAATTTTTTTAGTACATCCTCGACCTAAAAAAAATTTTTTTAGTACATCCTCGATCTAAAAAAATTTTTTTAGTACATCCTCGACCTAAAAAAAATTTTTTTAGTACATCCTCGATCTAAAAAAATTTTTTTAGTACATCCTCGATTTAAAAAAAATTTTTTTAGTACATCCTCGATCTAAAAAAATTTTTTTAGTACATCCTCGACCTAAAAAAAATTTTTTTAGTACAACCTTGATCTAAAAAAATTTTTTTAGTACATCCTCGACCTAAAAAAAATTTTTTTAGTACATCCTCGACCTAAAAAAAATTTTTTTAGTACATCCTCGATCTAAAAAAATTTTTTTAGTACATCCTCGATTTAAAAAAAATTTTTTTAGTACATCCTCGATTTAAAATAAAATTTTTTAGTACATCCTCGATCTAAAAAAATTTTTTTAGTACATCCTCGACCTAAAAAAAATTTTTTTAGTACATCCTCGATCTAAAAAAATTTTTTTAGTACATCCTCGACCTAAAAAAAATTTTTTTAGTACATCCTTGATATGAAAAAATATTTTTTAGTACATCCTCGATCTAAAAAAATTTTTTAGTACATCCTCGATTTAAAAAAAATTTTTTAGTACATCCTCGATCTAAAAAAAATTTTCTTAGCACATCCTCGATCTAAAAAAATTTTTTTAGTACATCCTCGATTTAAAAAAAATTTTTTTAGTACATCCTCGATCTAAAAAAATTTTTTTAGTACATCCTCGATCTAAAAAAAATTTTTTTAGTACATCCTCGATCTAAAAAAATTTTTTTAGTACATCCTCGATTTAAAAAAAATTTTTTTAGTACATCCTCGATTTAAAAAAATTTTTTTAGTACATCCTCGATCTAAAAAAAATTTTTTTAGTACATCCTCGATCTAAAAAAATTTTTTTAGTACATCCTCGACCTAAAAAAATTTTTTTAGTACATCCTCGATCTAAAAAAATTTTTTTAGTACATCCTCGACCTAAAAAAAATTTTTTTAGTACATCCTCGATCTAAAAAAATTTTTTTAGTACATCCTCGATTTAAAAAAAATTTTTTTAGTACATCCTCGATCTAAAAAAATTTTTTTAGTACATCCTCGATCTAAAAAAAATTTTTTTAGTACATCCTTGATATGAAAAAATTTTTTTTAGTACATCCTCGATTTAAAAAAAATTTTTTAGTACATCCTCGATCTAAAAAAAATTTTTTTAGTACATCCTCGATCTAAAAAAATTTTTTTAGTACATCCTCGATTTAAAAAAAATTTTTTTAGTACATCCTCGATCTAAAAAAATTTTTTTAGTACATCCTCGATCTAAAAAAAATTTTTTTAGTACATCCTCGATCTAAAAAAAATTTTTTTAGTACATCCTTGATATGAAAAAATTTTTTTTTAGTACATCCTCGATTTAAAAAAAATTTTTTAGTACATCCTCGATCTAAAAAAAATTTTTTTAGCACATCCTCGATCTAAAAAAATTTTTTTAGTACATCCTCGATCTAAAAAAAATTTTTTAGTACATCCTCGATCTAAAAAAATTTTTTTAGTACATCCTCGATCTAAAAAAATTTTTTTAGTACATCCTCGACCTAAAAAAAATTTTTTTAGTACATCCTCGATTCTAAAAAAATTTTTTTAGTACATCCTCGA
>NW_026525612.1:0-19439 GCF_943737925.1 Anopheles nili | reverse complement strand
AAAAAATTTTTTTTAGTACATCCTCGATCTAAAAAAAATTTTTTAGTACATCCTCGATTTAAAAAAAAATTTTTTAGTACATCCTCGATCTAAAAAATTTTTTTAGTACATCCTCGACCTAAAAAAAATTTTTTTAGTACATCCTCGATCTAAAAAAATTTTTTTAGTACATCCTCGATTTAAAAAAAATTTTTTTAGTACATCCTCGATTTAAAAAAATTTTTTAGTACATCCTCGATCTAAAAAAATTTTTTTAGTACATCCTCGATTTAAAAAAAAATTTTTTAGTACATCCTCGATTTAAAAAAATTTTTTTAGTACATCCTCGATTTAAAAAAAATTTTTTAGTACATCCTCGATCTAAAAAAAATTTTTTTAGTACATCCTCGATCTAAAAAAATTTTTTTAGTACATCCTCGATTTAAAAAAAATTTTTTAGTACATCCTCGATCTAAAAAAATTTTTTTAGTACATCCTCGATTTAAAAAAAATTTTTTTAGTACATCCTCGATTTAAAAAAATTTTTTTAGTACATCCTCGATCTAAAAAAATTTTTTTTAGTACATCCTCGATTTAAAAAAAATTTTTTTAGTACATCCTCGATCTAAAAAAATTTTTTTAGTACATCCTCGACCTAAAAAAAATTTTTTTAGTACATCCTCGATCTAAAAAAATTTTTTTAGTACATCCTCGACCTAAAAAAAATTTTTTTAGTACATCCTCGATTTAAAAAAATTTTTTTAGTACATCCTCGATCTAAAAAAAATTTTTTTAGTACATCCTCGATCTAAAAAAATTTTTTTAGTACATCCTCGACCTAAAAAAAATTTTTTTAGTACATCCTCGATCTAAAAAAATTTTTTTAGTACATCCTCGATTTAAAAAAAATTTTTTTAGTACATCCTCGATCTAAAAAAATTTTTTTAGTACATCCTCGATTTAAAAAAAATTTTTTTAGTACATCCTCGATCTAAAAAAATTTTTTTAGTACATCCTCGACCTAAAAAAAATTTTTTTAGTACATCCTCGATCTAAAAAAATTTTTTTAGTACATCCTCGATCTAAAAAAATTTTTTTAGTACATCCTCGATTTAAAAAAAATTTTTTTAGTACATCCTCGATCTAAAAAAAATTTTTTTAGTACATCCTCGATCTAAAAAATTTTTTTTAGTACATCCTCGATCTAAAAAAAATTTTTTTAGTACATCCTCGATCTAAAAAAATTTTTTTAGTACATCCTCGACCTAAAAAAAATTTTTTTAGTACATCCTCGATCTAAAAAAATTTTTTTAGTACATCCTCGACCTAAAAAAAATTTTTTTAGTACATCCTCGATCTAAAAAAATTTTTTTAGTACATCCTCGATCTAAAAAAAATTTTTTTAGTACATCCTCGATCTAAAAAAATTTTTTTAGTACATCCTCGACCTAAAAAAAATTTTTTTAGTACATCCTCGACCTAAAAAAATTTTTTTAGTACATCCTCGATCTAAAAAAAATTTTATAGTACATCCTCGATCTAAAAAAATTTTTTTAGTACATCCTCGATTTAAAAAAAATTTTTTTAGTACATCCTCGATTTAAAAAAATTTTTTTAGTACATCCTCGATCTAAAAAAAATTTTTTTAGTACATCCTCGATTTAAAAAAATTTTTTTAGTACATCCTCGACCTAAAAAAAATTTTTTTAGTACATCCTCGATCTAAAAAAATTTTTTTAGTACATCCTCGACCTAAAAAAAATTTTTTAGTACATCCTCGATCTAAAAAAATTTTTTCAGTACATCCTCGATTTAAAAAAAATTTTTTTAGTACATCCTCGATTTAAAAAAATTTTTTTAGTACATCCTCGATCTAAAAAAAATTTCTTTAGTACATCCTTGATATGAAAAATTTTTTTTTAGTACATCCTCGATTTAAAAGAATTTTTTTAATACATCCTCGATCTAAAAAAAATTTTTTTAGTACATCCTTGATATGAAAAAATTTTTTTTAGTACATCCTCGATTTAAAAAAAATTTTTTAGTACATCCTCGATCTAAAAAAAATTTTGTTAGTACATCCTCGATCTAAAAAAATTTTTTTAGTACATCCTTGATATGAAAAAATTTTTTTTAGTACATCCTCGATCTAAAAAAAATTTTTTAGTACATCCTCGATTTAAAAAAAAATTTTTTAGTACATCCTCGATCTAAAAAAATGTTTTTAGTACATCCTCGATCTAAAAAAAATTTTTTTAGTACATCCTTGATATGAAAAAATTTTTTTTAGTACATCCTCGATTTAAAAAAAATTTTTTAGTACATCCTCGATCTAAAAAAAATTTTTTTAGTACATCCTCGATCTAAAAAAATTTTTTTAGTACATCCTCGACCTAAAAAAAATTTTTTTAGTACATCCTCGATCTAAAAAAATTTTTTTAGTACATCCTCGATTTAAAAAAAATTTTTTTAGTACATCCTCGATCTAAAAAAATTTTTTTAGTACATCCTCGATTTAAAAAAATTTTTTTAGTACATCCTCGATCTAAAAAAAATTTCTTTAGTACATCCTTGATATGAAAAATTTTTTTTTAGTACATCCTCGATTTAAAAAAAATTTTTTAGTACATCCTCGATCTAAAAAAAATTTTTTTAGTACATCCTCGATCTAAAAAAATTTTTTTAGTACATCCTCGATTTAAAAAAAATTTTTTTAGTACATCCTCGATCTAAAAAAATTTTTTTAGTACATCCTCGACCTAAAAAAAATTTTTTTAGTACATCCTCGATCTAAAAAAATTTTTTTAGTACATCCTCGATTTAAAAAAAATTTTTTTAGTACATCCTCGATTTAAAAAAATTTTTTTAGTACATCCTCGATCTAAAAAATTTTTTTAGTACATCCTCGATCTAAAAAAAATTTTTTTAGTACATCCTTGATATGAAAAAATTTTTTTTAGTACATCCTCGATTTAAAAAAAATTTTTTAGTACATCCTCGATCTAAAAAAAATTTTTTTAGTACATCCTCGATCTAAAAAAATTTTTTTAGTACATCCTTGATATGAAAAAATTTTTTTTAGTACATCCTCGATCTAAAAAAAATTTTTTAGTACATCCTCGATTTAAAAAAAAATTTTTTAGTACATCCTCGATCTAAAAAAATTTTTTTAGTACATCCTCGATCTAAAAAAAATTTTTTTAGTACATCCTTGATATGAAAAAATTTTTTTTAGTACATCCTCGATTTAAAAAAAATTTTTTAGTACATCCTCGATCTAAAAAAAATTTTTTTAGTACATCCTTGATATGAAAAAATTTTTTTAGTACATCCTCGATCTAAAAAAAATTTTTTTAGTACATCCTCGATCTAAAAAAAATTTTTTTAGTACATCCTTGATATGAAAAAAATTTTTTAGTACATCCTCGATCTAAAAAAAATTTTTTTAGTACATCCTCGATCTAAAAAAATTTTTTTAGTACATCCTTGATATGAAAAAATTTTTTTTAGTACATCCTCGATCTAAAAAAAATTTTTTAGTACATCCTCGATTTAAAAAAAAATTTATTAGTACATCCTCGATCTAAAAAAATTTTTTTAGTACATCCTCGATCTAAAAAAAATTTTTTTAGTACATCCTTGATATGAAAAAATTTTTTTTAGTACATCCTCGATTTAAAAAAAATTTTTTAGTACATCCTCGATCTAAAAAAAATTTTTTTAGTACATCCTCGATCTAAAAAAATTTTTTTAGTACATCCTCGACCTAAAAAAAATTTTTTTAGTACATCCTCGATCTAAAAAAATTTTTTTAGTACATCCTCGATTTAAAAAAAATTTTTTTAGTACATCCTCGACCTAAAAAAAATTTTTTTAGTACATCCTCGATCTAAAAAAATTTTTTTATTACATCCTCGATTTAAAAAAAATTTTTTTAGTACATCCTCGATCTAAAAAAAATTTTTTTAGTACATCCTTGATATGAAAAAATTTTTTTTAGTACATCCTCGATTAAAAAAAAATTTTTTAGTACATCCTTGATCTAAAAAAAATTTTTTTAGTACATCCTCGATCTAAAAAAATTTTTTTAGTACATCCTCGACCTAAAAAAAATTTTTTTAGTACATCCTCGATCTAAAAAAATTTTTTTAGTACATCCTCGATTTAAAAAAATTTTTTTAGTACATCCTCGATCTAAAAAAAATTTTTTTAGTACATCCTCGATCTAAAAAAATTTTTTTAGTACATCCTCGATCTAAAAAAATTTTTTTAGTACATCCTCGACCTAAAAAAAATTTTTTTAGTACATCCTCGATCTAAAAAAATTTTTTTAGTACATCCTCGACCTAAAAAAAATTTTTTTAGTACATCCTCGATCTAAAAAAATTTTTTTAGTACATCCTCGACCTAAAAAAAATTTTTTTAGTACATCCTCGATCTAAAAAAAATTTTTTTAGTACATCCTCGATTTAAAAAAAATTTTTTTAGTACATCCTCGATCTAAAAAAAATTTTTTTAGTACATCCTTGATATGAAAAAATTTTTTTTAGTACATCCTCGATTTAAAAAAAAATTTTTAGTACATCCTCGATCTAAAAAAAATTTTTTTAGTACATCCTCGATCTAAAAAAATTTTTTTAGTACATCCTCGATTTAAAAAAAATTTTTTTAGTACATCCTCGATTTAAAAAAATTTTTTTAGTACATCCTCGATCCAAAAAAAATTTTTTTAGTACATCCTCGATCTAAAAAAATTTTTTTAGTACATCCTCGATTTAAAAAAAATTTTTTTAGTACATCCTCGATTTAAAAAAAATTTTTTTAGTACATCCTCGATCTAAAAAAATTTTTTTAGTACATCCTCGATCTAAAAAAAATTTTTTTAGTACATCCTCGATCTAAAAAAATTTTTTTAGTACATCCTCGACCTAAAAAAAATTTTTTTAGTACATCCTCGATCTAAAAAAATTTTTTTAGTACATCTTCGATCTAAAAAAAATTTTTTTAGTACATCCTTGATATGAAAAAATTTTTTTTAGTACATCCTCGATTTAAAAAAAATTTTTTAGTACATCCTCGATCTAAAAAAAATTTTTTTAGTACATCCTCGATCTAAAACAAATTTTTTTAGTACATCCTCGATCTAAAAAAATTTTTTTAGTACATCCTCGATTTAAAAAAAATTTTTTTAGTACATCCTCGATCTAAAAAAATTTTTTTAGTACATCCTCGATCTAAAAAAAATTTTTTTAGTACATCCTTGATATGAAAAAATTTTTTTTAGTACATCCTCGATTTAAAAAAAATTTTTTAGTACATCCTCGATCTAAAAAAAATTTTTTTAGTACATCCTCGATCTAAAAAAAATTTTTTAGTACATCCTCGACCTAAAAAAAATTTTTTTAGTACATCCTCGATCTAAAAAAATTTTTTTAGTACATCCTCGACCTAAAAAAAATTTTTTTAGTACATCCTCGATCTAAAAAAATTTTTTTAGTACATCCTCGATTTAAAAAAAATTTTTTTAGTACATCCTCGATCTAAAAAAATTTTTTTTAGTACATCCTCGATTTAAAAAAAATTTTTTAGTACATCCTCGATCTAAAAAAAATTTTTTTAGTACATCCTCGATCTAAAAAAATTTTTTTAGTACATCCTCGATTTAAAAAACATTTTTTTAGTACATCCTTGATATGAAAAAATTTTTTTTAGTACATCCTCGATTTAAAAAAAATTTTTTAGTACATCCTCGATCTAAAAAAAATTTTTTTAGTACATCCTCGATCTAAAAAAATTTTTTTAGTACATCCTCGATTTAAAAAAAATTTTTTTAGTACATCCTCGATCTAAAAAAATTTTTTTAGTACATCCTCGATTTAAAAAAAATTTTTTTAGTACATCCTCGATTTAAAAAAATTTTTTTAGTACATCCTCGATCTAAAAAAATTTTTTTAGTACATCCTAGATTTAAAAAAAAATTTTTTAGTACATCCTCGATTTAAAAAAATTTTTTTAGTACATCCTCGATCTAAAAAAAAATTTTTTAGTACATCCTCGATCTAAAAAAATTTTTTTAGTACATCCTCGATTTAAAAAAAATTTTTTTAGTACATCCTCGATTTAAAAAAATTTTTTTAGTACATCCTCGATCTAAAAAAAATTTTTTTAGTACATCCTCGATCTAAAAAAATTTTTTTAGTACATCCTCGACCTAAAAAAAATTTTTTTAGTACATCCTCGATCTAAAAAAATTTTTTTAGTACATCCTCGACCTAAAAAAAATTTTTTTAGTACATCCTCGATCTAAAAAAATTTTTTTAGTACATCCTCGATTTAACAAAAATTTTTTTAGTACATCCTCGATTTAAAAAAATTTTTTTAGTACATCCTCGATCTAAAAAAAATTTTTTTAGTACATCCTCGATCTAAAAAAATTTTTTTAGTACATCCTCGACCTAAAAAAAATTTTTTTAGTACATCCTCGATCTAAAAAAATTTTTTTAGTACATCCTCGACCTAAAAAAAATTTTTTTAGTACATCCTCGATCTAAAAAAATTTTTTTAGTACATCCTCGATTTAAAAAAAATTTTTTTAGTACATCCTCGATCTAAAAAAATTTTTTTAGTACATCCTCGATCTAAAAAAAATTTTTTTAGTACATCCTTGATATGAAAAATTTTTTTTTAGTACATCCTCGATTTAAAAAAAATTTTTTAGTACATCCTCGATCTAAAAAAAATTTTTTTAGTACATCCTCGATCTAAAAAAATTTTTTTAGTACATCCTCGATCTAAAAAAAATTTTTTTAGTACATCCTTGATATGAAAAAATTTTTTTTAGTACATCCTCGATTTAAAAAAAATTTTTTAGTACATCCTCGATCTAAAAAAAATTTTTTTAGTACATCCTCGATCTAAAAAAATTTTTTTAGTGCATCCTCGATTTAAAAAAAAATTTTTTAGTACATCCTCGATCTAAAAAAATTTTTTTAGTACATCCTCGACCTAAAAAAAATTTTTTTAGTACATCCTCGATCTAAAAAATTTTTTTAGTACATCCTCGACCTAAAAAAAATTTTTTTAGTACATCCTCGATCTAAAAAAATTTTTTTAGTACATCCTCGACCTAAAAAAAATTTTTTTAGTACATCCTCGATCTAAAAAAATTTTTTTAGTACATCCTCGATTTAAAAAAAATTTTTTTAGTACATCCTCGATCTAAAAAAATTTTTTTAGTACATCCTCGATTTAAAAAAAATTTTTTTAGTACATCCTCGATCTAAAAAAAATTTTTTTAGTACATCCTCGATCTAAAAAAAATTTTTTTAGTACATCCTTGATATGAAAAAATTTTTTTTAGTACATCCTCGATTTAAAAAAAATTTTTTAGTACATCCTCGATCTAAAAAAAATTTTTCTAGCACATCCTCGATCTAAAAAAATTTTTTTAGTACATCCTCGATTTAAAAAAAATTTTTTTAGTACATCCTCGATCTAAAAAAATTTTTTAGTACATCCTCGATTTAAAAAAAATTTTTTAGTACATCCTCGATCTAAAAAAAATTTTTTTAGCACATCCTCGATCTAAGAAAATTTTTTTAGTACATCCTCGATTTAAAAAAAATTTTTTTAGTACATCCTCGATCTAAAAAAATTTTTTTAGTACATCCTCGATCTAAAAAAAATTTTTTTAGTACATCCTCGATCTAAAAAAATTTTTTTAGTACATCCTCGATTTAAAAAAAAATTTTTTAGTACATCCTCGATTTAAAAAAATTTTTTTAGTACATCCTCGATCTAAAAAAAATTTTTTTAGTACATCCTCGATCTAAAAAAATTTTTTTAGTACATCCTCGACCTAAAAAAAATTTTTTTAGTACATCCTCGATCTAAAAAAATTTTTTTAGTACATCCTCGACCTAAAAAAAATTTTTTTAGTACATCCTCGATCTAAAAAAATTTTTTTAGTACATCCTCGATTTAAAAAACATTTTTTTTAGTACATCCTCGATCTAAAAAAATTTTTTTAGTACATCCTCGATCTAAAAAAAATTTTTTTAGTACATCCTTGATATGAAAAAATTTTTTTTAGTACATCCTCGATTTAAAAAAAATTTTTTAGTACATCCTCGATCTAAAAAAAATTTTTTTAGTACATCTTCGATCTAAAAAAATTTTTTTAGTACATCCTCGATTTAAAAAAAATTTTTTTAGTACATCCTCGATCTAAAAAAATTTTTTTAGTACATCCTCGATCTTAAAAAAAATTTTTTTAGTACATCTTCGATCTAAAAAAAATTTTTTTAGTACATCCTTGATATGAAAAAATTTTTTTTAGTACATCCTCGATTTAAAAAAAATTTTTTAGTACATCCTCGATCTAAAAAAAATTTTTTTAGCACATCCTCGATCTAAAAAAATTTTTTTAGTACATCCTCGATCTAAAAAAAATTTTTTTAGTACATCCTCGATCTAAAAAAATTTTTTTAGTACATCCTCGATCTAAAAAAATTTTTTTAGTACATCCTCGACCTAAAAAAAATTTTTTTAGTACATCCTCGATCTAAAAAAATTTTTTTAGTACATCCTCGACCTAAAAAAAATTTTTTTAGTACATCCTCGATCTAAAAAAATTTTTTTAGTACATCCTCGATTTAAAAAAAATTTTTTTAGTACATCCTCGATCTAAAAAAATTTTTTTAGTACATCCTCGATCTAAAAAAAATTTTTTTAGTGCATCCTTGATATGAAAAAATTTTTTTTAGTACATCCTCGATTTAAAAAAAATTTTTTAGTACATCCTCGATCTAAAAAAAATTTTTTTAGTACATCCTCGATCTAAAAAAATTTTTTTAGTACATCCTCGATTTGAAAAAAATTTTTTTAGTACATCCTCGATCTAAAAAAATTTTTTTAGTACATCCTCGACCTAAAAAAAATTTTTTTAGTACATCCTTGATCTAAAAAAATTTTTTTAGTACATCCTCGACCTAAAAAAAATTTTTTTAGTACATCCTCGATCTAAAAAAATTTTTTTAGTACATCCTCGATTTAAAAAAAATTTTTTAGTACATCCTCGATCTAAAAAAATTTTTTTAGTACATCCTCGACCTAAAAAAAATTTTTTTAGTACATCCTCGACCTAAAAAAAATTTTTTTAGTACATCCTCGATCTAAAAAAATTTTTTTAGTACATCCTCGATTTAAAAAAAATTTTTTTAGTACATCCTTGATATGAAAAAATTTTTTTTAGTACATCCTCGATTTAAAAAAATTTTTTTAGTACATCCTCGATCTAAAAAAAATTTTTTTAGTACATCCTCGATCTAAAAAAATTTTTTTAGTACATCCTCGATCTAAAAAAAAATTTTTTAGTACATCCTCGATCTAAAAAAATTTTTTTAGTACATCCTCGATTTAAAAAAAATTTTTTTAGTACATCCTCGATCTAAAAAAATTTTTTTAGTACATCCTCGACCTAAAAAAAATTTTTTTAGTACATCCTCGACCTAAAAAATATTTTTTTAGTACATTTTCGATCTAAAAAAATTTTTTTAGTACATCCTCGATTTAAAAAAAATTTTTTTAGTACATCCTTGATATGAAAAAATTTTTTTTAGTACATCCTAGATTTAAAAAAAATTTTTTAGTACATCCTCGATCTAAAAAAAATTTTTTTAGTACATCCTCGATCTAAAAAAATTTTTTTAGTACATCCTCGATCTAAAAAAAATTTTTTTAGTACATCCTCGATCTAAAAAAATTTTTTTAGTACATCCTCGATTTAAAAAAAATTTTTTTAGTACATCCTCGATTTAAAAAAATTTTTTTAGTACATCCTCGATCTAAAAAAAATTTTTTTAGTACATCCTCGATCTAAAAAAATTTTTTTAGTACATCCTCGACCTAAAAAAATTTTTTTAGTACATCCTCGATCTAAAAAAATTTTTTTTAGTACATCCTCGACCTAAAAAAAATTTTTTTAGTACATCCTCGATCTAAAAAAATTTTTTTAGTACATCCTCGATTTAAAAAAAATTTTTTTAGTACATCCTCGATCTAAAAAAATTTTTTTAGTACATCCTTGACCTAAAAAAAATTTTTTTAGTACATCCTCGACCTAAAAAAATTTTTTTAGTACATCCTCGATCTAAAAAAAATTTTTTTAGTACATCCTCGATCTAAAAAAATTTTTTTAGTACATCCTCGATTTAAAAAAAATTTTTTTAGTACATCCTCGATTTAAAAAAATTTTTTTAGTACATCCTCGATCTAAAAAAAATTTTTTTAGTACATCCTCGATCTAAAAAATTTTTTTTAGTACATCCTCGATTTAAAAAAAATTTTTTAGTACATCCTCGATCTAAAAAAATTTTTTTAGTACATCCTCGACCTAAAAAAAATTTTTTTAGTACATCCTCGACCTAAAAAAAATTTTTTTAGTACATCCTCGATCTAAAAAAATTTTTTTAGTACATCCTCGATTTAAAAAAAATTTTTTTAGTACATCCTTGATATGAAAAATTTTTTTTTAGTACATCCTCGATTTAAAAAAAATTTTTTAGTACATCCTCGATCTAAAAAAAATTTTTTTAGTACATCCTCGATCTAAAAAAATTTTTCTAGTACATCCTCGATCTAAAAAAAAATTTTTTAGTACATCCTCGATCTAAAAAAATTTTTTTAGTACATCCTCGATTTAAAAAAAATTTTTTTAGTACATCCTCGATCTAAAAAAATTTTTTTAGTACATCCTCGACCTAAAAAAAATTTTTTTAGTACATCCTCGACCTAAAAAAAATTTTTTTAGTACATCCTCGATCTAAAAAAATTTTTTTAGTACATCCTCGATTTAAAAAAAATTTTTTTAGTACATCCTTGATATGAAAAAATTTTTTTTAGTACATCCTAGATTTAAAAAAAATTTTTTAGTACATCCTCGATCTAAAAAAAATTTTTTTAGTACATCCTCGATCTTAAAAAATTTTTTTAGTACATCCTCGATCTAAAAAAAATTTTTTTAGTACATCCTCGATCTAAAAAAATTTTTTTAGTACATCCTCGATTTAAAAAAAATTTTTTTAGTACATCCTCGATTTAAAAAAATTTTTTTAGTACATCCTCGATCTAAAAAAAATTTTTTTAGTACATCCTCGATCTAAAAAAATTTTTTTAGTACATCCTCGACCTAAAAAAAATTTTTTTAGTACATCCTCGATCTAAAAAAATTTTTTTTAGTACATCCTCGACCTTAAAAAAATTTTTTTAGTACATCCTCGATCTAAAAAAATTTTTTTAGTACATCCTCGATTTAAAAAAAATTTTTTTAGTACATCCTCGATTTAAAAAAATTTTTTTAGTACATCCTCGACCTAAAAAAAATTTTTTTAGTACATCCTCGACCTAAAAAAATTTTTTTAGTACATCCTCGATCTAAAAAAAATTTTTTTAGTACATCCTCGATCTAAAAAAATTTTTTTAGTACATCCTCGATTTAAAAAAAATTTTTTTAGTACATCCTCGATTTAAAAAAATTTTTTTAGTACATCCTCAACCTAAAAAAAATTTTTTTAGTACATCCTCGACCTAAAAAAAATTTTTTTAGTACATCCTCGATCTAAAAAAATTTTTTTAGTACATCCTCGATTTAAAAAAAATTTTTTTAGTACATCCTCGATTTAAAAAAATTTTTTTAGTACATCCTCGACCTAAAAAAAATTTTTTTAGTACATCCTCGATCTAAAAAAATTTTTTTTAGTACATCCTCGACCTTAAAAAAATTTTTTTAGTACATCCTCGATCTAAAAAAATTTTTTTAGTACATCCTCGATTTAAAAAAAATTTTTTTAGTACATCCTCGATCTAAAAAAATTTTTTTAGTACATCCTCGACCTAAAAAAAATTTTTTTAGTACATCCTCGATCTAAAAAAATTTTTTTAGTACATCCTCGATTTAAAAAAAATTTTTTAGTACATCCTCGATCTAAAAAAATTTTTTTAGTACATCCTCGATTTAAAAAAAAATTTTTTAGTACATCCTCGATCTAAAAAAATTTTTTTAGTACATCCTCGACCTAAAAAAAATTTTTTTAGTACATCCTCGACCTAAAAAAAATTTTTTTAGTACATCCTCGATCTAAAAAAATTTTTTTAGTACATCCTCGATTTAAAAAAAATTTTTTTAGTACATCCTCGATCTAAAAAAATTTTTTTAGTACATCCTCGACCTAAAAAAAATTTTTTTAGTACATCCTCGACCTAAAAAAAATTTTTTTAGTACATCCTCGACCTAAAAAAAATTTTTTTAGTACATCCTCGACCTAAAAAAAATTTTTTTAGTACATCCTCGATCTAAAAAAATTTTTTTAGTACATCCTCGATTTAAAAAAAATTTTTTTAGTACATCCTTGATATGAAAAAATTTTTTTTAGTACATCCTCGATTTAAAAAAAATTTTTTAGTACATCCTCGATCTAAAAAAAATTTTTTTAGTACATCCTCGATCTAAAAAAATTTTTTTAGTACATCCTCGATCTAAAAAAAATTTTTTCAGTACATCCTCGATCTAAAAAAATTTTTTTAGTACATCCTCGATTTAAAAAAAATTTTTTTAGTACATCCTCGATCTAAAAAAATTTTTTTAGTACATCCTCGACCTAAAAAAAATTTTTTTAGTACATCCTCGACCTAAAAAAAATTTTTTTAGTACATCCTCGATCTAAAAAAATTTTTTTAGTACATCCTCGATTTAAAAAAAAATTTTTTAGTACATCCTTGATATGAAAAAATTTTTTTTAGTACATCCTAGATTTAAAAAAAATTTTTTAGTACATCCTCGATCTAAAAAAAATTTTTTTAGTACATCCTCGATCTAAAAAAATTTTTTTAGTACATCCTCGATCTAAAAAAAATTTTTTAGTACATCCTCGACCTAAAAAAAATTTTTTTAGTACATCCTCGATCTAAAAAAATTTTTTTAGTACATCCTCGATTTAAAAAAAATTTTTTAGTACATCCTCGATCTAAAAAAATTTTTTTAGTACATCCTCGATTTAAAAAAAATTTTTTTAGTACATCCTCGATCTAAAAAAATTTTTTTAGTACATCCTCGACCTAAAAAAAATTTTTTTAGTACATCCTCGACCTAAAAAAAATTTTTTTAGTACATCCTCGATCTAAAAAAATGTTTTTAGTACATCCTCGATTTAAAAAAAAATTTTTTAGTACATCCTTGATATGAAAAAATTTTTTTTAGTACATCCTAGATTTAAAAAAAATTTTTTAGTACATCCTCGATCTAAAAAAAATTTTTTTAGTACATCCTTGATATGAAAAAATTTTTTTTAGTACATCCTAGATTTAAAAAAAATTTTTTAGTACATCCTCGATCTAAAAAAAATTTTTTTAGTACATCCTCGATCTAAAAAAATTTTTTTAGTACATCCCCGACCTAAAAAAAATTTTTTTAGTACATCCTCGATCTAAAAAAATTTTTTTAGTACATCCTCGATTTAAAAAAAATTTTTTAGTACATCCTCGATCTAAAAAAATTTTTTTAGTACATCCTCGATTTAAAAAAAATTTTTTTAGTACATCCTCGATCTAAAAAAATTTTTTTAGTACATCCTCGACCTAAAAAAAATTTTTTTAGTACATCCTCGATCTAAAAAAATTTTTTTAGTACATCCTCGATTTAAAAAAAATTTTTTTAGTACATCCTCGATCTAAAAAAATTTTTTTAGTACATCCTCGACCTAAAAAAAATTTTTTTAGTACATCCTCGACCTAAAAAAAATTTTTTTAGTACATCCTCGACCTAAAAAAAATTTTTTTAGTACATCCTCGATTTAAAAAAAAATTTTTTAGTACATCCTCGATCTAAAAAAATTTTTTTAGTACATCCTCGATTTAAAAAAAATTTTTTTAGTACATCCTTGATATGAAAAAATTTTTTTTAGTACATCCTCGATTTAAAAAAAATTTTTTAGTACATCCTCGATCTAAAAAAAATTTTTTTAGTACATCCTCGATCTAAAAAAATTTTTTTAGTACATCCTCGATCTAAAAAAAAATTTTTTAGTACATCCTCGATCTAAAAAAATTTTTTTAGTACATCCTCGATTTAAAAAAAATTTTTTTAGTACATCCTCGATCTAAAAAAATTTTTTTAGTACATCCTCGACCTAAAAAAAATTTTTTTAGTACATCCTCGACCTAAAAAAAATTTTTTTAGTACATCCTCGATCTAAAAAAATTTTTTTAGTACATCCTCGATTTAAAAAAAATTTTTTTAGTACATCCTCGATCTAAAAAAATTTTTTTAGTACATCCTCGATTTAAAAAAAATTTTTTTAGTACATCCTCGATCTAAAAAAATTTTTTTAGTACATCCTCGACCTAAAAAAAATTTTTTTAGTACATCCTCGACCTAAAAAAAATTTTTTTAGTACATCCTCGATCTAAAAAAATTTTTTTAGTACATCCTCGATTTAAAAAAAATTTTTTTAGTACATCCTTGATATGAAAAAAATTTTTTTAGTACATCCTCGATTTAAAAAAAATTTTTTAGTACATCCTCGATCTAAAAAAATTTTTTTAGTACATCCTCGATTTAAAAAAAATTTTTTTAGTACATCCTCGATCTAAAAAAATTTTTTTAGTACATCCTCGACCTAAAAAAAATTTTTTTAGTACATCCTCGACCTAAAAAAAATTTTTTTAGTACATCCTCGATCTAAAAAAATTTTTTTAGTACATCCTCGATTTAAAAAAAATTTTTTTAGTACATCCTCGATCTAAAAAAATTTTTTTAGTACATCCTCGACCTAAAAAATATTTTTTTAGTACATCCTCGACCTAAAAAAAATTTTTTTAGTACATCCTCGACCTAAAAAAAATTTTTTTAGTACATCCTTGATCTAAAAAAATTTTTTTAGTACATCCTCGACCTAAAAAAAATTTTTTTAGTACATCCTCGATCTAAAAAAATTTTTTTAGTACATCCTCGATTTAAAAAAAATTTTTTAGTACATCCTCGATCTAAAAAAATTTTTGTAGTACATCCTCGACCTAAAAAAAATTTTTTTAGTACATCCTCGACCTAAAAAAAATTTTTTTAGTACATCCTCGATCTAAAAAAAATTTTTTAGTACATCCTCGATTTAAAAAAAATTTTTTTAGTACATCCTCGATCTAAAAAAATTTTTTTAGTACATCCTCGACCTAAAAAAAATTTTTTTAGTACATCCTCGATTTAAAAAAAATTTTTTTAGTACATCCTCGATCAAAAAAAATTTTTTTAGTACATCCTCGACCTAAAAAAAATTTTTTTAGTACATCCTCGACCTAAAAAAAATTTTTTTAGTACATCCTCGATCTAAAAAAATTTTTTTAGTACATCCTCGATTTAAAAAAAAATTTTTAGTACATCCTCGATCTAAAAAAATTTTTTTAGTACATCCTCGATTTAAAAAAAATTTTTTTAGTACATCCTTGATATGAAAAAATTTTTTTTAGTACATCCTCGATTTAAAAAAAATTTTTTAGTACATCCTCGATCTAAAAAAAATTTTTTTAGTACATCCTCGATCTAAAAAAATTTTTTTAGTACATCCTCGATCTAAAAAAATTTTTTTAGTACATCCTCGATTTAAAAAAAATTTTTTTAGTACATCCTCGATCTAAAAAAATTTTTTTAGTACATCCTCGATTAAAAAAAAATTTTTTGAGTACATCCTCGATCTAAAAAAATTTTTTTAGTACATCCTCGATTTAAAAAAAATTTTTTTAGTACATCCTTGATATGAAAAAATTTTTTTTAGTACATCCTCGATTTAAAAAAAATTTTTTAGTACATCCTCGATCTAAAAAAATTTTTTTAGTACATCCTCGATTTAAAAAATATTTTTTTAGTACATCCTCGATCTAAAAAAATTTTTTTAGTACATCCTCGACCTAAAAAAAATTTTTTTAGTACATCCTCGACCTAAAAAAAATTTTTTTAGTACATCCTCGACCTAAAAAAAATTTTTTTAGTGCATCCTCGACCTAAAAAAAATTTTTTTAGTACATCCTCGATCTAAAAAAATTTTTTTAGTACATCCTCGATTTAAAAAAAATTTTTTTAGTACATCCTTGATATGAAAAAATTTTTTTTAGTACATCCTCGATTTAAAAAAAATTTTTTAGTACATCCTCGATCTAAAAAAATTTTTTTAGTACATCCTCGATTTAAAAAATATTTTTTTAGTACATCCTCGATCTAAAAAAATTTTTTTAGTACATCCTCGACCTAAAAAAAATTTTTTTAGTACATCCTCGACCTAAAAAAAATTTTTTTAGTACATCCTCGATCTAAAAAAATTTTTTTAGTACATCCTCGATTTAAAAAAAATTTTTTTAGTACATCCTCGATCTAAAAAAATTTTTTTAGTACATCCTCGACCTAAAAAAAATTTTTTTAGTACATCCTCGACCTAAAAAAAATTTTTTTAGTACATCCTCGACCTAAAAAAAATTTTTTTAGTACATCCTCGACCTAAAAAAAATTTTTTTAGTACATCCTCGATCTAAAAAAATTTTTTTAGTACATCCTCGATTTAAAAAAAATTTTTTTAGTACATCCTTGATATGAAAAAATTTTTTTTAGTACATCCTCGATTTAAAAAAAATTTTTTAGTACATCCTCGATCTAAAAAAATTTTTTTAGTACATCCTCGATTTAAAAAATATTTTTTTAGTACATCCTCGATCTAAAAAAATTTTTTTAGTACATCCTCGACCTAAAAAAAATTTTTTTAGTACATCCTCGACCTAAAAAAAATTTTTTTAGTACATCCTCGATCTAAAAAAATTTTTTTAGTACATCCTCGATTTAAAAAAAATTTTTTTAGTACATCCTCGATCTAAAAAAATTTTTTTAGTACATCCTCGACCTAAAAAAAATTTTTTTAGTACATCCTCGACCTAAAAAAAATTTTTTTAGTACATCCTCGACCTAAAAAAAATTTTTTTAGTACATCCTCGACCTAAAAAAAATTTTTTTAGTACATCCTCGATCTAAAAAAATTTTTTTAGTACATCCTCGATTTAAAAAAAATTTTTTTAGTACATCCTTGATATGAAAAAATTTTTTTTAGTACATCCTCGATTTAAAAAAAATTTTTTAGTACATCCTCGATCTAAAAAAAATTTTTTTAGTACATCCTCGATCTAAAAAAATTTTTTTTTTACATCCTCGATCTAAAAAAAAATTTTTTAGTACATCCTCGATCTAAAAAAATTTTTTTAGTACATCCTCGATTTAAAAAAAATTTTTTTAGTACATCCTCGATCTAAAAAAATTTTTTTAGTACATCCTCGACCTAAAAAAAATTTTTTTAGTACATCCTCGACCTAAAAAAAATTTTTTTAGTACATCCTCGATCTAAAAAAATTTTTTTAGTACATCCTCGATTTAAAAAAAATTTTTTTAGTACATCCTTGATATGAAAAAATTTTTTTTAGTACATCCTAGATTTAAAAAAAATTTTTTAGTACATCCTCGATCTAAAAAAAATTTTTTTAGTACATCCTTGATCTAAAAAAATTTTTTTAGTACATCCTCGACCTAAAAAAAATTTTTTTAGTACATCCTCGACCTAAAAAAAATTTTTTTAGTACATCCTCGATCTAAAAAAATTTTTTTAGTACATCCTCGATTTAAAAAAAATTTTTTTAGTACATCCTCGATCTAAAAAAATTTTTTTAGTACATCCTCGACCTAAAAAAAATTTTTTTAGTACATCCTCGACCTAAAAAAAATTTTTTTAGTACATCCTCGACCTAAAAAAAATTTTTTTAGTACATCCTTGATCTAAAAAAATTTTTTTAGTACATCGTCGACCTAAAAAAAATTTTTTTAGTACATCCTCGATCTAAAAAAATTTTTTTAGTACATCCTCGATTTAAAAAAAATTTTTTTAGTACATCCTTGATATGAAAAAATTTTTTTTAGTACATCCTCGATTTAAAAAAAATTTTTTAGTACATCCTCGATCTAAAAAAAATTTTTTTAGTACATCCTCGATCTAAAAAAATTTTTTTAGTACATCCTCGACCTAAAAAAAATTTTTTTAGTACATCCTCGACCTAAAAAAAATTTTTTTAGTACATCCTCGATCTAAAAAAATTTTTTTAGTACATCCTCGATTTAAAAAAAATTTTTTTAGTACATCCTCGATCTAAAAAAATTTTTTTAGTACATCCTCGATTAAAAAAAAATTTTTTGAGTACATCCTCGATCTAAAAAAATTTTTTTAGTACATCCTCGACCTAAAAAAAATTTTTTTAGTGCATCCTCGACCTAAAAAAAATTTTTTTAGTACATCCTCGATCTAAAAAAATTTTTTTAGTACATCCTCGATTTAAAAAAAATTTTTTTAGTACATCCTTGATATGAAAAAATTTTTTTTAGTACATCCTCGATTTAAAAAAAATTTTTTAGTACATCCTCGATCTAAAAAAATTTTTTTAGTACATCCTCGATTTAAAAAATATTTTTTTAGTACATCCTCGATCTAAAAAAATTTTTTTAGTACATCCTCGACCTAAAAAAAATTTTTTTAGTACATCCTCGACCTAAAAAAAATTTTTTTAGTACATCCTCGATCTAAAAAAAATTTTTTAGTACATCCTCGATTTAAAAAAAATTTTTTTAGTACATCCTCGATCTAAAAAAATTTTTTTAGTACATCCTCGACCTAAAAAAAATTTTTTTAGTACATCCTCGATTTAAAAAAAATTTTTTTAGTACATCCTCGATCAAAAAAAATTTTTTTAGTACATCCTCGACCTAAAAAAAATTTTTTTAGTACATCCTCGACCTAAAAAAAATTTTTTTAGTACATCCTCGATCTAAAAAAATTTTTTTAGTACATCCTCGATTTAAAAAAAAATTTTTAGTACATCCTCGATCTAAAAAAATTTTTTTAGTACATCCTCGATTTAAAAAAAATTTTTTTAGTACATCCTTGATATGAAAAAATTTTTTTTAGTACATCCTCGATTTAAAAAAAATTTTTTTAGTACATCCTCGATCAAAAAAAATTTTTTTAGTACATCCTCGACCTAAAAAAAATTTTTTTAGTACATCCTCGACCTAAAAAAAATTTTTTTAGTACATCCTCGATCTAAAAAAATTTTTTTAGTACATCCTCGATTTAAAAAAAAATTTTTAGTACATCCTCGATCTAAAAAAATTTTTTTAGTACATCCTCGATTTAAAAAAAATTTTTTTAGTACATCCTTGATATGAAAAAATTTTTTTTAGTACATCCTCGATTTAAAAAAAATTTTTTAGTACATCCTCGATCTAAAAAAAATTTTTTTAGTACATCCTCGATCTAAAAAAATTTTTTTAGTACATCCTCGATCTAAAAAAAAAATTTTTTAGTACATCCTCGATCTAAAAAAATTTTTTT
>NW_026525611.1:0-20016 GCF_943737925.1 Anopheles nili | reverse complement strand
AAAAAAAATTTTTTTAGTACATCCTTGATATGAAAAATTTTTTTTAGTACATCCTCGATCTAAAAAATTTTTTTAGTACATCCTCGATCTAAAAAAAATTTTTTTAGTACATCTTTGATATGAAAAAATTTTTCTAGTACATCCTCGATCTAAAAAAAATTTTTTTAGTACATCCTCGATCAAAAAAAATTTTTTCAGTACATCCTCGATCTAAAAAAAATTTTTTTTAGTACATCCTTGATATGAAAAAAATTTTTTTAGTACATCCTCGATCTAAAAAAATTTTTTTAGTACATCCTCGATCTAAAAAAAATGTTTTTAGTACATCCTCGATCTAAAAAAATTTTTTTAGTACATCCTCGATCAAAAAAAATTTTTTTAGTACATCCTCGATCTAAAAAAAATTTTTTTAGTACATCCTTGATATGAAAAAAAATTTTTGTAGTACATCCTCGATCTAAAAAAAATTTTTTTAGTACATCCTCGATCTAAAAAAATTTTTTTAGTACATCCTCGATCTAAAAAAAATTTTTTTAGTACATCCTAGATCAAAAAAAATTTTTTTAGTACATCCTCGATCTAAAAAAAATTTTTTTAGTACATCCTTGATATGAAAAAAATTTTTTTAGTACATCCTCGATCAAAAAAAATTTTTTTAGTACATCCTCGTTCAAAAAAAATTTTTTAGTACATCCTCGATCTAAAAAAAAATTTTTTAGTACATCCTCGATCTGAAAAAAATGTTTTTAGTACATCCTTGATATGAAAAAAATTTTTTTAGTACATCCTCGATCTAAAAAAATTTTTTTAGTACATCCTCGATCTAAAAAAAATGTTTTTAGTACATCCTCGATCTAAAAAAATTTTCTTAGTACATCCTCGATCAAAAAAAATTTTTTTAGTACATCCTCGATCTAAAAAAATTTTTTTAGTACATCCTCGATTTAAAAAAAATTTTTGTAGTACATCCTCGATCTAAAAAAATTTTTTTAGTACATCCTCGATTTAAAAAAAATTTTTTTAGTACATCCTCGATCTAAAAAAAATTTTTTTAGTACATCCTTGATATGAAAAAATTTTTTTTAGTACATCCTCGATTTAAAAAAAATTTTTTAGTACATCCTCGATCTAAAAAAAATTTTTTTAGCACATCCTCGATCTAAAAAAATTTTTTTAGTACATCCTCGATCTAAAAAAAATTTTTTTAGTACATCCTCGATCTAAAAAAATTTTTTTAGTACATCCTCGATTTAAAAAAAATTTTTTTAGTACATCCTCGATCTAAAAAAATTTTTTTAGTACATCCTCGATCTAAAAAAAATTTTTTTAGTACATCCTCGATCTAAAAAAATTTTTTTAGTACATCCTCGATTTAAAAAAAATTTTTTTAGTACATCCTCGATTTAAAAAAATTTTTTTAGTACATCCTCGATCTAAAAAAAATTTTTTTAGTACATCCTCGATCTAAAAAAATTTTTTTAGTACATCCTCGACCTAAAAAAAATTTTTTTAGTACATCCTCGATCTAAAAAAATTTTTTTAGTACATCCTCGACCTAAAAAAAATTTTTTTAGTACATCCTCGATCTAAAAAAATTTTTTTAGTACATCCTCGATTTAAAAAAAATTTTTTTAGTACATCCTCGATTTAAAAAAATTTTTTTAGTACATCCTCGATCTAAAAAAAATTTTTTTAGTACATCCTCGATCTAAAAAAATTTTTTTAGTACATCCTCGACCTAAAAAAAATTTTTTTAGTACATCCTCGATCTAAAAAAATTTTTTTAGTACATCCTCGATTTAAAAAAAATTTTTTTAGTACATCCTCGATCTAAAAAAATTTTTTTAGTACATCCTCGATTTAAAAAAAATTTTTTTAGTACATCCTCGATCTAAAAAAATTTTTTTAGTACATCCTCGATCTAAAAAAAATTTTTTTAGTACATCCTTGATATGAAAAAATTTTTTTTAGTACATCCTCGATCTAAAAAAAATTTTTTTAGTACATCCTCGATCTAAAAAAATTTTTTTAGTACATCCTCGACCTAAAAAAAATTTTTTTAGTACATCCTCGATCTAAAAAAATTTTTTTAGTACATCCTCGATTTAAAAAAAATTTTTTTAGTACATCCTCGATCTAAAAAAATTTTTTTAGTACATCCTCGATCTAAAAAAAATTTTTTTAGTACATCCTCGATCTAAAAAAATTTTTTTAGTACATCCTCGATTTAAAAAAAATTTTTTTAGTACATCCTCGATTTAAAAAAATTTTTTTAGTACATCCTCGATCTAAAAAAAATTTTTTTAGTACATCCTCGATCTAAAAAAATTTTTTTAGTACATCCTCGACCTAAAAAAAATTTTTTTAGTACATCCTCGATCTAAAAAAATTTTTTTAGTACATCCTCGACCTAAAAAAAATTTTTTTAGTACATCCTCGATCTAAAAAAATTTTTTTAGTACATCCTCGATTTAAAAAAAATTTTTTTAGTACATCCTCGATTTAAAAAAATTTTTTTAGTACATCCTCGATCTAAAAAAAATTTTTTTAGTACATCCTCGATCTAAAAAAATTTTTTTAGTACATCCTCGACCTAAAAAAAATTTTTTTAGTACATCCTCGATCTAAAAAAATTTTTTTAGTACATCCTCGATTTAAAAAAAATTTTTTTAGTACATCCTCGATCTAAAAAAATTTTTTTAGTACATCCTCGATTTAAAAAAAATTTTTTTAGTACATCCTCGATCTAAAAAAATTTTTTTAGTACATCCTCGATTTAAAAAAAATTTTTTTAGTACATCCTCGATCTAAAAAAATTTTTTTAGTACATCCTCGATCTAAAAAAAATTTTTTTAGTACATCCTCGATCTAAAAAAATTTTTTTAGTACATCCTCGACCTAAAAAAAATTTTTTTAGTACATCCTCGATCTAAAAAAATTTTTTTAGTACATCCTCGATTTAAAAAAAATTTTTTTAGTACATCCTCGATCTAAAAAAATTTTTTTAGTACATCCTCGATTTAAAAAAAATTTTTTTAGTACATCCTCGATCTAAAAAAATTTTTTTAGTACATCCTCGACCTAAAAAAAATTTTTTTAGTACATCCTCGATCTAAAAAAATTTTTTTAGTACATCCTCGATTTAAAAAAAATTTTTTTAGTACATCCTCGATTTAAAAAAATTTTTTTAGTACATCCTCGATCTAAAAAAAATTTTTTTAGTACATCCTCGATCTAAAAAAATTTTTTTAGTACATCCTCGATTTAAAAAAAATTTTTTTAGTACATCCTCGATTTAAAAAAATTTTTTTAGTACATCCTCGATCTAAAAAAAATTTTTTTAGTACATCCTCGATCTAAAAAAATTTTTTTAGTACATCCTCGACCTAAAAAAAATTTTTTTAGTACATCCTCGATCTAAAAAAATTTTTTTAGTACATCCTCGATTTAAAAAAAATTTTTTTAGTACATCCTCGATTTAAAAAAAATTTTTTAGTACATCCTCGATCTAAAAAAAATTTTTTTAGTACATCCTCGATCTAAAAAAATTTTTTTAGTACATCCTCGATTTAAAAAAATTTTTTTAGTACATCCTCGATCTAAAAAAAATTTTTTTAGTACATCCTCGATCTAAAAAAATTTTTTTAGTACATCCTCGATCAAAAAAAATTTTTTTAGTACATCCTCGATCTAAAAAAATTTTTTTAGTACATCCTCGATTTAAAAAAAATTTTTTTAGTACATCCTCGATTTAAAAAAATTTTTTTAGTACATCCTCGATCTAAAAAAAATTTTTTTAGTACATCCTCGATCTAAAAAAATTTTTTTAGTACATCCTCGACCTAAAAAAAATTTTTTTAGTACATCCTCGATCTAAAAAAATTTTTTTAGTACATCCTCGACCTAAAAAAAATTTTTTTAGTACATCCTCGATCTAAAAAAATTTTTTTAGTACATCCTCGATTTAAAAAAAATTTTTTTAGTACATCCTCGATCTAAAAAAATTTTTCTAGTACATCCTCGATCTAAAAAATTTTTTTTAGTACATCCTCGATCTAAAAAAATTTTTTTAGTACATCCTCGATCTAAAAAAATTTTTTTAGTACATCCTCGATCTAAAAAAATTTTTTTAGTACATCCTCGATTTAAAAAAAATTTTTTTAGCACATCTTTGATATGAAAAAATTTTTTTAGTACATCCTCGATCTAAAAAAAATTTTTTTAGTACATCCTCGATCAAAAAAAATTTTTTCAGTACATCCTCGATCTAAAAAAAATTTTTTTAGTACATCCTTTATAAGAAAAAAATTTTTTTAGTACATCCTCGATCTAAAAAAAATTTTTTTAGTACATCCTCGATCAAAAAAAATTTTTTTAGTACATCCTCGATATAAAAAAAATTTTTTTTAGTACATCCTCGATCTAAAAAAAATTTTTTTAGTACATCCTTGATATGAAAAAATTTTTTTAGTACATCCTCGATCTAAAAAAATTTTTTTAGTACATCCTCGATCTAAAAAAATTTTTTTAGTACATCCTCGATCTAAAAAAATTTTTTAGTACATCCTCGATCAAAAAAAATTTTTTTAGTACATCCTCGATCTAAAAAAAATTTTTTTAGTACATCCTTGATATGAAAATTTTTTTTTTAGTACATCCTCGATCTAAAAAAATTTTTTTAGTACATCCTCGATCTAAAAAAAATTTTTTTAGTACATCTTTGATATGAAAAAATTTTTTTAGTACATCCTCGATCTAAAAAAAATTTTTTTAGTACATCCTCGATCAAAAAAAATTTTTTCAGTACATCCTCGATCTAAAAAAAATTTTTTTAGTACATCCTTTATATGAAAAAAATTTTTTTAGTACATCCTCGATCTAAAAAAAATTTTTTTAGTACATCCTTGATATGAAAAATTTTTTTTTAGTACATCCTCGATCTAAAAAAAATTTTTTAGTACATCCTCGATCTAAAAAAAATTTTTTTAGTACATCTTTGATATGAAAAAATTTTTTTAGTACATCCTCGATCAAAAAAAATTTTTTTAGTACATCCTCGATCAAAAAAAATTTTTTCAGTACATCCTCGATTTAAAAAAAATTTTTTTAGTACATCCTTTATATGAAAAAAATTTTTTTAGTACATCCTCGATCTAAAAAAAATTTTTTTAGTACATCCTTGATATGAAAAATTTTTTTTAGTACATCCTCGATCTAAAAAAATTTTTTTAGTACATCCTCGATCTAAAAAAAATTTTTTTAGTACATCTTTGATATGAAAAAATTTTTCTAGTACATCCTCGATCTAAAAAAAATTTTTTTAGTACATCCTCGATCAAAAAAAATTTTTTCAGTACATCCTCGATCTAAAAAAAATTTTTTTAGTACATCCTTGATATGAAAAAAATTTTTTTAGTACATCCTCGATCTAAAAAAATTTTTTTAGTACATCCTCGATCTAAAAAAAATGTTTTTAGTACATCCTCGATCTAAAAAAATTTTTTTAGTACATCCTCGATCAAAAAAAATTTTTTTAGTACATCCTCGATCTAAAAAAAATTTTTTTAGTACATCCTTGATATGAAAAAAATTTTTGTAGTACATCCTCGATCTAAAAAAAATTTTTTTAGTACATCCTCGATCTAAAAAAATTTTTTTAGTACATCCTCGATCTAAAAAAAATTTTTTTAGTACATCCTAGACCAAAAAAAATTTTTTTAGTACATCCTCGATCTAAAAAAAATTTTTTTAGTACATCCTTGATATGAAAAAAATTTTTTTAGTACATCCTCGATCAAAAAAAATTTTTTTAGTACATCCTCGATCAAAAAAAATTTTTTAGTACATCCTCGATCTAAAAAAAAATTTTTTAGTACATCCTCGATCTGAAAAAAATGTTTTTAGTACATCCTTGATATGAAAAAAATTTTTTTAGTACATCCTCGATCTAAAAAAATTTTTTTAGTACATCCTCGATCTAAAAAAAATGTTTTTAGTACATCCTCGATCTAAAAAAATTTTCTTAGTACATCCTCGATCAAAAAAAATTTTTTTAGTACATCCTCGATCTAAAAAAATTTTTTTAGTACATCCTCGATTTAAAAAAAATTTTTGTAGTACATCCTCGATCTAAAAAAATTTTTTTAGTACATCCTCGATTTAAAAAAAATTTTTTTAGTACATCCTCGATCTAAAAAAAATTTTTTTAGTACATCCTTGATATGAAAAAATTTTTTTTAGTACATCCTCGATTTAAAAAAAATTTTTTAGTACATCCTCGATCTAAAAAAAATTTTTTTAGCACATCCTCGATCTAAAAAAATTTTTTTTAGTACATCCTCGATCTAAAAAAAATTTTTTTAGTACATCCTCGATCTAAAAAAATTTTTTTAGTACATCCTCGATTTAAAAAAAAATTTTTTAGTACATCCTCGATCTAAAAAAATTTTTTTAGTACATCCTCGATCTAAAAAAAATTTTTTTAGTACATCCTCGATCTAAAAAAATTTTTTTAGTACATCCTCGATTTAAAAAAAATTTTTTTAGTACATCCTCGATTTAAAAAAATTTTTTTAGTACATCCTCGATCTAAAAAAAATTTTTTTAGTACATCCTCGATCTAAAAAAATTTTTTTAGTACATCCTCGACCTAAAAAAAATTTTTTTAGTACATCCTCGATCTAAAAAAATTTTTTTAGTACATCCTCGACCTAAAAAAAATTTTTTTAGTACATCCTCGATCTAAAAAAATTTTTTTAGTACATCCTCGATTTAAAAAAAATTTTTTTAGTACATCCTCGATTTAAAAAAATTTTTTTAGTACATCCTCGATCTAAAAAAAATTTTTTTAGTACATCCTCGATCTAAAAAAATTTTTTTAGTACATCCTCGACCTAAAAAAAATTTTTTTAGTACATCCTCGATCTAAAAAAATTTTTTTAGTACATCCTCGATTTAAAAAAAATTTTTTTAGTACATCCTCGATCTAAAAAAATTTTTTTAGTACATCCTCGATTTAAAAAAAATTTTTTTAGTACATCCTCGATCTAAAAAAATTTTTTTAGTACATCCTCGATCTAAAAAAAATTTTTTTAGTACATCCTTGATATGAAAAAATTTTTTTTAGTACATCCTCGATTTAAAAAAAATTTTTTAGTACATCCTCGATCTAAAAAAAATTTTTTTAGTACATCCTCGATCTAAAAAAATTTTTTTAGTACATCCTCGATTTAAAAAAATTTTTTTAGTACATCCTCGATCTAAAAAAAATTTTTTTAGTACATCCTCGATCTAAAAAAATTTTTTTAGTACATCCTCGATCAAAAAAAATTTTTTTAGTACATCCTCGATCTAAAAAAATTTTTTTAGTACATCCTCGATTTAAAAAAAATTTTTTTAGTACATCCTCGATTTAAAAAAATTTTTTTAGTACATCCTCGATCTAAAAAAAATTTTTTTAGTACATCCTCGATCTAAAAAAATTTTTTTAGTACATCCTCGACCTAAAAAAAATTTTTTTAGTACATCCTCGATCTAAAAAAATTTTTTTAGTACATCCTCGATCAAAAAAAATTTTTTTAGTACATCCTCGATCTAAAAAAAATTTTTTTAGTACATCCTAGATCAAAAAAAATTTTTTTAGTACATCCTCGATCTAAAAAAAATTTTTTTAGTACATCCTCGATCAAAAAAAATTTTTTTAGTACATCCTCGATCTAAAAAAAATTTTTTTAGTACATCCTTGATATGAAAAAAAATTTTTTAGTACATCCTCGATCAAAAAAAATTTTTTTAGTACATCCTCGATCTAAAAAAAAATTTTTTAGTACATCCTTGATATGAAAAAAATTTTTTTAGTACATCCTCGATCAAAAAAAATTTTTTAGTACATCCTCGATCTAAAAAAAATTTTTTTAGTACATCCTCGATCTGAAAAAAACCTTTTTTTTAGTTCATCCAAAGCGTTTGCGTTGGCACATTTTTATTCGAACAAACACACGAAAACATGAAGATTGTTAAATGAAAACACATTAAAAAAAAAAATACACAAAACATTCAAAAAAACAACATTCGTACGAAAGCAAAGTACGGCAAAACCGAAACCTCCCCTGGCTCGAAATGATCGCCAGGCAACGACGTGCACGGACTCGGGGGTGGGGTTATGTTCGCTCGGGTGCCCCTAAACACATTCTGCGGTACCGAAAAGCCCCCGTGGCTGGTCGACAGGGGCACAGATGACCGCAGATGATGCAAAAGCTCTCTCTCTCAAGGCAATATATACTCGTGAGACAAACGCTTTGTTTTCAGATGTTTTTTTTTTTTTTTTGTATTGACATTCACATTCACATTCACACAGTCAAGGGCTAGTTGGGTGTTACTTCTTCTTAGAATCGTTTTTTTTTTGCGATATGCGCTGTGCATGCTTGGCACGCTTTTTGGACCTGTCAATGTGACATAATTCAGTCATATTGAAATCCTTTTGTATTGCAACTAGTGCGGTGTTTTGGTTAATTTTGGAAAAATATTATCCGAGCAGAACACTATCAGGGCCTTTATCTTATACAGGAAATTAAATTATATACCCACACACATGGCAGAACAACCCTCAAGTTTCCGTCCCATTTCGTCGCTTCTTCCGGTAAACGGTGAGCTTACGCCTTCAGATCTTCCGCCGCTTAAGTATTTTCCGATGTGCCACTCCAAATCCAGTTAGCAGATTAGTATGCATTTCACACTAGCTCCGTTTCTCTGCTTCCTAAGGAGGAAGCTCTGCTGACGCCAACACCAATTCCAGCCAGTCGAATAGATGCATGTGACACCACTGGTTGCATTTCTCCGCTTCTTCCGGTAAAGGCCGTAGATCTTCCACCGCTTAGATATTTTCCAAGTGCCACGCCAATTCCACCTACTCGTGCCTGTACAAGTGGCACCGGTTCTATCCTCACGACGACGGCTGTGCCAACGCGGTCGAAGGTTCCTGGATTAGCATACTTTGCTAATACTAGTCCAAATCCGACAAATTCAGACAATCTGCAAAAGAAAACCAATTGCAATGATAAAAAGTTAACTGACACATATATGGAGAAATGCAAACCACTAATAAACAAATGTTTGCATTAACCACAAGCGTCATTCAGCTGAAACAAATGTGAAAGAAACAAACTATCAGCACACACACAGCACACACATGTGAGAAAAGCGCGTTTTCAGTTTGACAAAATCGAATCTTTTGCTCAGTTGGAATTGTTTGAAGAGTTTTTAAAAGATGCAAATAACTGCAATAAATTTACTCAAAGCTTGTCGAACGAAATTGGTACAAAAGATCCTCGAAAACAGGATGACCGATGTGCTGCAGCTAATAGTAGTCGAACTCATTCTTAACGAATTGCAGTTGGTTAGGAGGTGGAAAGGAAGGACCGAAAGTGGCACTTGTAAAATTTCCATTTTTTCACGAGCTACTTAGTGTTGTTGTTGTTGTTACGAATGCCAAGACTTGTGACGGAAACGTAAGAACTGCGCAAAACCCCGAGCAATGCAGCAGAGAATTACGCACGGCTCAGACAAGAGAAGAGACGAAGAGAAAAAAGAGAGTACACCGCACCAAGCCAACATCAGTGGGAAGAACAACGAGGTTTCCCCAAGCGATCCAGCAGGTCATCGGAAAAACCTTTCTACCTACCTGGTGACCTGCGGTCGAAATAAGGATGAAGTTCTGGTCAGCTACCCAGCCAGGTAGGTCCTCTCGCGATGAGCTCAGTATTTTTTTGCTGAATTACCCAAATGACCCCAGTTCAAAGTAACAGCAGCCCGAAAAGCAATCCGTCGGTTGAAGAAACGAAAAAAGCACCCAGCACGCGACGGAATATCAACCGAACTGATGCAAAAAAACGGAGGTGCTTGTGATTGGAAATCTTGGCTTCATCATCATCTATCCCATTATATACGTGAAAGAAGGCAGGCTACAACGGTGTTGAATACCACCGGTAAGATCTTCTCCTTAGTCTTGCAAAAGAGAGAGAGAGAGCCTTGTCCCATAACGTAGAAGAGAGCGTGGGAAAAGTATCAGCAGGGGGATTCCGGAAGAAAGGAAAAACCAACCACTGACCACAGAGCTTCACCATGCGGCAGAGAAAACTACACGACACAACGGGCTCTTTTGGAATCCCGGCCAAGCTTACCAGGTGATGGTGGGCGGAAAACTCTCACGGCCCTTTTGCTACCACCAAGGGTCTTTTGATCAACCTGACGCTTGAGAGAGAGGGCCGCCCGAGACTCAGGAGTGGAAAGCTCGGGGACAGCCTGAGGAAACTTCTCCACTCAAAAACCTCCACCTGTCACGACGGCTGAAGCTGGAACTATAAACAAAAAACACTCATAGTTCCAGTACTCACATACACGCCTCTGAGACATGGACCTTGTCCAAAGCTGACGATGCTCGGAAGGATCTTTTGGCCCCGTATGTGTGGAAGGACAATGGGCGAGTCGATACAATAATGACGAGTTCTACGGAGCTGTACGATAGCCCTGTCGTCACTGTCGTGCAGCGAATTAGACTCGCCAGGCACCGGACGACCCAGCCCGTAAAGTCCTTTTTAGGCTTGGGCCCACATGGACAGAGGAGGAACTGAGATGGAGTGATGGCGTGGATGACGTGGCGTCCGCCCAAAAAAGGCCCGCGGATTGACGATTGGCCGATGACGGCGCTCGACCGCGAGCGGTTCCGGTTTCTCCTGGAGCAGGCCAAGACCGCCAAGCGATCGTTAGCGCCTGATAACTAACTGATAACCTTGATCAAAAAAATTTTTTTAGTACATCCTCGATCTAAAAAAATTTTTTAGTACATCCTCGATCTAAAAAAAATTTTTTAGTACATCCTCGATCAAAAAAAAATTTTTTAGTACATCCTCGATCTAAAAAAATTTTTTTAGTACATCCTCGATCTAAAAAAAATTTTTTTAGTACATCCTCGATCTAAAAAAAATTTTTTAGTTCATCCTCGATCTAAAAAAAATTTTTTTAGTACATCCTCGATCTAAAAAATTTTTTTTAGTACATCCTCGATCTAAAAAAAATTTTTAGTACATCCTCGATCTAAAAAAATTTTTTAGTACATCCTCGATCTAAAAAAAATTTTTTTAGTACATCCTTGATATGAAAAAATTTTTTTTAGCACATCCTCGATCCAAAAAAAATTTTGTAGTACATCCTCGATCTAAAAAAATTTTTTTAGTACATCCTCGATCTAAAAAAAATTTTTTTAGTACATCCTCGATCAAAAAAAATTTTTTTAGTACATCCTCGATCTAAAAAAAATTTTTTAAGTACATCCTTGATCTAAAAAAAATTTTTTTAGTACATCCTCGATCTAAAAAAATTTTTTTAGTACATCCTCGATCAAAAAAAATTTTTTAAGTACATCCTCGATCAAAAAAAATTTTTTTAGTACATCCTCGATCTAAAAAAAATTTTTTTAGTACATCCTCGATCAAAAAAAATTTTTTTAGTACATCCTCGATCTAAAAAAAATTTTTTTAGTACATCCTTGATATGAAAAAATTTTTTTTAGTACATCCTCGATCAAAAAAAATTTTTTAGTACATCCTCGATCTAAAAAAAATTTTTTTAGCACATCCTCGATCTAAAAAAATTTTTTTAGTACATCCTCGATCTAAAAAAAATTTTTTTAGTACATCCTCGATCTAAAAAAATTTTTTTAGTACATCCTCGATTTAAAAAAATTTTTTTAGTACATCCTCGATCTAAAAAAAATTTTTTTAGTACATCCTCGATCTAAAAAAATTTTTTTAGTACATCCTCGACCTAAAAAAAATTTTTTAGTACATCCTCGATCTAAAAAATTTTTTTTAGTACATCCTCGACCTAAAAAAAATTTTTTTAGTACATCCTCGATCTAAAAAAATTTTTTTAGTACATCCTCGATTTAAAAAAAATTTTTTTAGTACATCCTCGATTTAAAAAAATTTTTTTAGTACATCCTCGACCTAAAAAAAATTTTTTTAGTACATCCTCGATCTAAAAAAATTTTTTTAGTACATCCTTGATTTAAAAAAATTTTTTTTAGTACATCCTCGATCTAAAAAAATTTTTTTAGTACATCCTCGATTTAAAATAAATTTTTTTAGTACATCCTCGATCTAAAAAAATTTTTTTAGTACATCCTCGAGCTAAAAAAAATTTTTTTAGTACATCCTCGATTTAAAAAAATTTTTTTAGTACATCCTCGATTTAAAAAAAATTTTTTAGTACATCCTCGATTTAAAAAAAATTTTTTTAGTACATCCTCGATTTAAAAAAAATTTTTTTAGTACATCCTCGATTTAAAAAAATTTTTTTAGTACATCCTCGATTTAAAAAAATTTTTTAGTACATCCTCGATCTAAAAAAATTTTTTTAGTACATCCTCGATCTAAAAAAAATTTTTTTAGTACATCCTTGATATGAAAAAATTTTTTTTAGTACATCCTCGATTTAAAAAAAATTTTTTAGTACATCCTCGATCTAAAAAAAATTTTTTTAGCACATCCTCGATCTAAAAAAATTTTTTTAGTACATCCTCGATTTAAAAAAAAATTTTTTAGTACATCCTCGATCTAAAAAAATTTTTTTAGTAAATCCTCGATCTAAAAAAAATTTTTTTAGTACATCCTCGATCTAAAAAAATTTTTTTAGTACATCCTCGATTTAAAAAAAATTTTTTTAGTACATCCTCGATTTAAAAAAATTTTTTTAGTACATCCTCGATCTAAAAAAAATTTTTTTAGTACATCCTCGATCTAAAAAAATTTTTTTAGTACATCCTCGACCTAAAAAAAATTTTTTTAGTACATCCTCGACCTAAAAAAAATTTTTTGTAGTACATCCTCGATCTAAAAAAATTTTTTTAGTACATCCTCGATATAAAGAAAATTTTTTTAGTACATCCTCGATTTAAAAAAATTTTTTTAGTACATCCTCGATCTAAAAAAAATTTTTTTAGTACATCCTCGATCTAAAAAAATTTTTTTAGTACATCCGCGACCTAAAAAAAATTTTTTTAGTACATCCTCGATCTAAAAAAAATTTTTTAGTACATCCTCGACCTAAAAAAAATTTTTTTAGTACATCCTCGATCTAAAAAAATTTTTTTAGTACATCCTCGATTTAAAAAAAATTTTTTTAGTACATCCTTGATTTAAAAAAATTTTTTTAGTACATCCTCGATTTAAAAAAAATTTTTTTAGTACATCCTCGATCTAAAAAAATTTTTTTAGTACATCCTCGACCTAAAAAAAATTTTTTTAGTACATCCTCGATCTAAAAAAATTTTTTTAGTACATCCTCGACCTAAAAAAAATTTTTTTAATACATCCTCGATCTAAAAAATTTTTTTTAGTACATCCTCGACCTAAAAAAAATTTTTTTAGTACATCCTCGATCTAAAAAAATTTTTTTAGTACATCCTCGACCTAAAAAAAAATTTTTTAGTACATCCTCGATCTAAAAAAATTTTTTTAGTACATCCTCGATCTAAAAAAAATTTTTTAGTACATCCTCGACCTTAAAAAAATTTTTTTAGTACATCCTCGATCTAAAAAAATTTTTTTAGTACATCCTCGATTTAAAAAAATTTTTTTAGTACATCCTCGATTTAAAAAAATTTTTTTAGTACATCCTCGATCTAAAAAAAATTTTTTTAGTACATCCTCGATCTAAAAAAGATTTTTTTAGTACATCCTTGATATGAAAAAATTTTTTTTAGTACATCCTCGATTTAAAAAAAATTTTTTAGTACATCCTCGATCTAAAAAAATTTTTTTAGTACATCCTCGATTTAAAAAAAATTTTTTTAGTACATCCTCGATTTAAAAAAATTTTTTTAGTACATCCTCGATCTAAAAAAATTTTTTTAGTACATCCTCGATTTAAAAAAAATTTTTTTAGTACATCCTCGATCTAAAACAATTTTTTTAGTACATCCTCGACCTAAAAAAAATTTTTTTAGTACATCCTCGATCTAAAAAAATTTTTTTAGTACATCCTCGATTTAAAAAAAATTTTTTTAGTACATCCTCGATCTAAAAAAATTTTTTTAGTACATCCTCGATTTAAAAAAAATTTTTTTAGTACATCCTCGATCTAAAAAAATTTTTTTAGTACATCCTCGATCTAAAAAAAATTTTTTTAGTACATCCTTGATATGAAAAAATTTTTTTTAGTACATCCTCGATTTAAAAAAAATTTTTTAGTACATCCTCGATCTAAAAAAAATTTTTTTAGTACATCCTCGATCTAAAAAAATTTTTTTAGTACATCCTCGATTTAAAAAAAATTTTTTTAGTACATCCTCGATCTAAAAAAATTTTTTTAGTACATCCTCGATCTGAAAAAAATTTTTTTAGTACATCCTCGATCTAAAAAAATTTTTTTAGTACATCCTCGATTTAAAAAAAATTTTTAGTACATCCTCGATCTAAAAAAAATTTTTTTAGTACATCCTCGATCTAAAAAAATTTTTTTAGTACATCCTCGATTTAAAAAAAATTTTTTTAGTACATCCTCGATCTAAAAAAATTTTTTTAGTACATCCTCGATCTAAAAAAAAATTTTTTAGTACATCGTCGATTTAAAAAAAAATTTTTCTAGTACATCCTCGATCTAAAAAAATTTTTTTTAGTACATCCTCGATCTAAAAAAATTTTTTTAGTACATCCTCGATCAAAAAAAAATTTTTTTAGTACATCCTCGATCTAAAAAAATTTTTTTAGTACATCCTCGATTTAAAAAAAATTTTTTAGTACATCCTCGATCTAAAAAAAATTTTTTTAGTACATCCTCGATCTAAAAAAATTTTTTTAGTACATCCTCGATTTAAAAAAAATTTTTTTAGTACATCCTCGATCTAAAAAAATTTTTTTAGTACATCCTTGATTTAAAAAAAATTTTTTTAGTACATCCTCGATCTAAAAAAATTTTTTTAGTACATCCTCGATTTAAAAAAAATTTTTTTAGTACATCCTCGATTTAAAAAAATTTTTTTAGTACATCCTCGATCTAAAAAAATTTTTTTAGTACATCCTCGATTTAAAAAAAAAATTTTTAGTACATCCTCGATTTAAAAAAATTTTTTTAGTACATCCTCGATCTAAAAAAATTTTTTAGTACATCCTCGATCTAAAAAAAATTTTTTTAGTACATCCTCGATCTAAAAAAATTTTTTTAGTACATCCTCGATTTAAAAAAAAATTTTTTAGTACATCCTCGATCTAAAAAATTTTTTTAGTACATCCTCGATCTAAAAAAAATTTTTTTAGTACATCCTCGATTTAAAAAAAATTTTTTTAGTACATCCTCGATCTAAAAAAATTTTTTTAGTACATCCTCGATCTAAAAAAATTTTTTTAGTACATCCTCGACCTAAAAAAAATTTTTTTAATACATCCTCGATCTAAAAAAATTTTTTTAGTACATCCTCGACCTAAAAAAAATTTTTTTAGTACATCCTCGATCTAAAAAAATTTTTTTAGTACATCCTCGATTTAAAAAAAAATTTTTTAGTACATCCTCGATCTAAAAAAATTTTTTTAGTACATCCTCGATCTAAAAAAAATTTTTTTAGTACATCCTTGATATGAAAAAATTTTTTTTAGTACATCCTCGATTTAAAAAACATTTTTTAGTACATCCTCGATCAAAAAAAATTTTTTTAGTACATCCTCGATTTAAAAAAAATTTTTTTAGTACATCCTCGATTTAAAAAAATTTTTTTAGTACATCCTCGATCTAAAAAAATTTTTTTAGTACATCCTCGATTTAAAAAAAATTTTTTTAGTACATCCTCGATCTAAAAAAATTTTTTTAGTACATCCTCGATCTAAAAAAAATTTTTTTAGTACATCCTCGATCTAAAAAAATTTTTTTAGTACATCCTCGACCTAAAAAAAATTTTTTTAGTACATCCTCGATCTAAAAAAATTTTTTTAGTACATCCTCGATCTAAAAAAAATTTTTTTAGTACATCCTCGATCTAAAAAAATTTTTTTAGTACATCCTTGATATGAAAAAATTTTTTTTAGTACATCCTCGATCTAAAAAAAATTTTTTAGTACATCCTCGATTTAAAAAAAAATTTTTTAGTACATCCTCGATCTAAAAAAATTTTTTTAGTACATCCTCGATCTAAAAAAAATTTTTTTAGTACATCCTTGATATGAAAAAATTTTTTTTAGTACATCCTCGATTTAAAAAAAATTTTTTAGTACATCCTCGATCTAAAAAAAATTTTTTTAGTACATCCTCGATCTAAAAAAATTTGTTTAGTACATCCTCGATTTAAAAAAAATTTTTTTAGTACATCCTCGATCTAAAAAAATTTTTTTAGTACATCCTCGATCTAAAAAAAATTTTTTTAGTACATCCTTGATATGAAAAAATTTTTTTTAGTACATCCTCGATTTAAAAAAAATTTTTTAGTACATCCTCGATCTAAAAAAAATTTTTTTAGTACATCCTCGATCTAAAAAAATTTTTTTAGTACATCCTCGACCTAAAAAAAATTTTTTTAGTACATCCTCGATCTAAAAAAATTTTTTTAGTACATCCTCGACCTAAAAAAAATTTTTTTAGTACATCCTCGATCTAAAAAAATTTCTTTAGTACATCCTCGATTTAAAAAAAATTTTTTTAGTACATCCTCGATTTAAAAAAATTTTTTTAGTACATCCTCGATCTAAAAAAAATTTTTTTAGTAGATCCTCGATCTAAAAAAATTTTTTTAGTACATCCTCGACCTAAAAAAAATTTTTTTTAGTACATCCTCGATCTAAAAAAATTTTTTTAGTACATCCTCGATTTAAAAAAATTTTTTTTAGTACATCCTCGATTTAAAAAAATTTTTTTAGTACATCCTCGATCTAAAAAAAATTTTTTTAGTACATCCTTGATATGAAAAAATTTTTTTTAGTACATCCTCGATCTAAAAAAATTTTTTTAGTACATCCTCGATTTAAAAAAAATTTTTTTAGTACATCCTCGATTTAAAAAAAATTTTTTTAGTACATCCTCGATTTAAAAAAATTTTTTTAGTACATCCTCGATTTAAAAAAATTTTTCTAGTACATCCTCGATCTAAAAAAAATTTTTTTAGTACATCCTCGATCTAAAAAAAATTTTTTTAGTACATCCTTGATATGAAAAAATTTTTTTTAGTACATCCTCGATTTAAAAAAAATTTTTTAGTACATCCTCGATCTAAAAAAAATTTTTTTAGCACATCCTCGATCTAAAAAAATTTTTTTAGTACATCCTCGATCTAAAAAAATTTTTTTAGTACATCCTCGATCTAAAAAAATTTTTTCAGTACATCCTCGATTTAAAAAAAATTTTTTTAGTACATCCTCGATCTAAAAAAATTTTTTTAGTACATCCTCGAATTAAAAAAAATTTTTTTAGTACATCCTCGATTTAAAAAAAATTTTTTAGTACATCCTCGATCTAAAAAAAATTTTTTTAGTACATCCTCGATCTAAAAAAATTTTTTTAGTACATCCTCGACCTAAAAAAAATTTTTTTAGTACATCCTCGATCTAAAAAAATTTTTTTAGTACATCCTCGACCTAAAAAAAATTTTTTTAGTACATCCTCGATCTAAAAAAATTTTTTTAGTACATCCTCGATTTAAAAAAAATTTTTTTAGTACATCCTCGATTTAAAAAAATTTTTTTAGTACATCCTCGACCTAAAAAAAATTTTTTTAGTACATCCTCGATCTAAAAAAATTTTTTTAGTACATCCTCGATTTAAAAAAAATTTTTTTAGTACATCCTCGATCTAAAAAAATTTTTTTAGTACATCCTCGACCTAAAAAAAATTTTTTTAGTACATCCTCGATCTAAAAAAATTTTTTTAGTACATCCTCGACCTAACAAAAATTTTTTTAGTACATCCTCGACCTAAAAAAAAATTTTTTAGTACATCCTCGATCTAAAAAAATTTTTTTAGTACATCCTCGATTTAAAAAAAATTTTTTTAGTACATCCTCGATCTAAAAAAATTTTTTTAGTACATCCTCGACCTAAAAAAAAATTTTTTAGTACATCCTCGATCTAAACAAATTTTTTTAGTACATCCTCGATTTAAAAAAAATTTTTTTAGTACATCCTCGATCTAAAAAAATTTTTTTAGTACATCCTCGATCTAAAAAAAATTTTTTAGTACATCCTTGATATGAAAAAATTTTTTTAGTACATCCTCGATTTAAAAAAAATTTTTTTAGTACATCCTCGATTTAAAAAATTTTTTTTAGTACATCCTCGATCTAAAAAAATTTTTTTAGTACATCCTCGATTTAAAAAAAATTTTTTTAGTACAACCTTGATATGAAAAAATTTTTTTTAGTACATCCTCGATTTAAAAAAAATTTTTTAGTACATCCTCGATCTAAAAAAAATTTTTTAGCACATCCTCGATCTAAAAAAATTTTTTTAGTACATCCTCGATCTAAAAAAAATTTTTTTAGTACATCCTCGATCTAAAAAAATTTTTTTAGTACATCCTCGATTTAAAAAAAATTTTTTTAGTACATCCTCGATCTAAAAAAATTTTTTTAGTACATCCTCGATCTAAAAAAAATTTTTTTAGTACATCCTCGATCTAAAAAAATTTTTTTAGTACATCCTCGATTTAAAAAAAATTTTTTTAGTACATCCTCGATTTAAAAAAATTTTTTTAGTACATCCTCGATCTAAAAAAAATTTTTTTAGTACATCCTCGATCTAAAAAAATTTTTTTAGTACATCCTCGACCTAAAAAAAATTTTTTTAGTACATCCTCGATCTAAAAAAATTTTTTTAGTACATCCTCGACCTAAAAAAAATTTTTTTAGTACATCCTCGATCTAAAAAAATTTTTTTAGTACATCCTCGATTTAAAAAAAATTTTTTTAGTACATCCTCGATTTAAAAAAATTTTTTTAGTACATCCTCGACCTAAAAAAAATTTTTTAGCACATCCTCGATCTAAAAAAATTTTTTTAGTACATCCTCGATCTAAAAAAAATTTTTTTAGTACAACCTTGATATGAAAAAATTTTTTTTAGTACATCCTCGATTTAAAAAAAATTTTTTAGTACATCCTCGATCTAAAAAAAATTTTATAGCACATCCTCGATCTAAAAAAAATTTTTTTAGTACATCCTCGTTCTAAAAAAATTTTTTTAGTACATCCTCGACCTAAAAAAAATTTTTTTAGTACATCCTCGATCTAAAAAAATTTTTTTAGTACATCCTTGATATGAAAAAATTTTTTTTAGTACATCCTCGATCTAAAAAAAATTTTTTAGTACATCCTCGATTTAAAAAAAAATTTTTTAGTACATCCTCGATCTAAAAAAATTTTTTTAGTACATCCTCGATCTAAAAAAAATTTTTTTTAGTACATCCTTGATATGAAAAAATTTTTTTTAGTACATCCTCGATTTAAAAAAAATTTTTTAGTACATCCTCGATCTAAAAAAAATTTTTTTAGTACATCCTCGATCTAAAAAAATTTTTTTAGTACATCCTCGATTTAAAAAAAATTTTTTTAGTACATCCTCGATCTAAAAAATTTTTTTTAGTACATCCTCGATCTAAAAAAAATTTTTTTAGTACATCCTTGATATGAAAAAATTTTTTTTAGTACATCCTCGATTTAAAAAAAATTTTTTAGTACATCCTCGATCTAAAAAAAATTTTTTTAGTACATCCTCGATCTAAAAAAATTTTTTTAGTACATCCTCGACCTAAAAAAAATTTTTTTAGTACATCCTCGATTTAAAAAAAATTTTTTTAGTACATCCTCGATTTAAAAAAATTTTTTTAGTACATCCTCGATTTAAAAAAATTTTTTTAGTACATCCTCGATCTAAAAAAAATTTTTTTAGTACATCCTCGTTCTAAAAAAATTTTTTTAGTACATCCTCGATTTAAAAAAAATTTTTTTAGTACATCCTCGATTTAAAAAAATTTTTTTAGTACATCC
>NW_026525610.1:0-20088 GCF_943737925.1 Anopheles nili | reverse complement strand
TTTTTTTAGTACATCCTCGATCTAAAAAAATTTTTTTAGTACATCCTCGACCTAAAAAAAATTTTTTTAGTACATCCTCGATCTAAAAAAAATTTTTTAGTACATCCTCGACCTAAAAAAAAATTTTTTTAGTACATCCTCGATCTAAAAAAATTTTTTTAGTACATCCTCGATTTAAAAAAAATTTTTTTAGTACATCCTCGATCTAAAAAATTTTTTTAGTACATCCTCGATCTAAAAAAAATTTTTTTAGTACATCCTTGATATGAAAAATTTTTTTTTTAGTATATCCTCGATTTAAAAAAAATTTTTTAGTACATCCTCGATCTAAAAAAAATTTTTTTAGTACATCCTCGATCTAAAAAAATTTTTTTAGTACATCCTTGATATGAAAAAATTTTTTTTAGTACATCCTCGATCTAAAAAAAATTTTTTAGTACATCGTCGATTTAAAAAAAAATTTTTTAGTACATCCTCGATCTAAAAAAATTTTTTTAGTACATCCTCGATCTAAAAAAAATTTTTTTAGTACATCCTTGATATGAAAAAATTTTTTTTAGTACATCCTCGATTTAAAAAAAATTTTTTAGTACATCCTCGATCTAAAAAAAATTTTTTTAGTACATCCTCGATCTAAAAAAATTTTTTTAGTACATCCTCGATTTAAAAAAAATTTTTTTTAGTACATCCTCGATTTAAAAAATTTTTTTTAGTACATCCTCGATCTAAAAAAAATTTTTTTAGTACATCCTCGATCTAAAAAAATTTTTTTAGTACATCCTCGACCTAAAAAAAATTTTTTTAGTACATCCTCGATCTAAAAAAATTTTTTTAGTACATCCTCGATTTAAAAAAAATTTTTTTAGTACATCCTCGATCTAAAAAAATTTTTTTAGTACATCCTCGATCTAAAAAAAATTTTTTTAGTACATCCTTGATATGAAAAAATTTTTTTTAGTACATCCTCGATTTAAAAAAAATTTTTTAGTACATCCTCGATCTAAAAAAAATTTTTTTAGTACATCCTCGATCTAAAAAAATTTTTTTAGTACATCCTCGATTTAAAAAAAATTTTTTTAGTACATCCTCGATCTAAAAAAATTTTTTTAGTACATCCTCGACCTAAAAAAAATTTTTTTAGTACATCCTCGATCTAAAAAAATTTTTTTAGTACATCCTCGATTTAAAAAAAATTTTTTTAGTACATCCTCGATCTAAAAAAATTTTTTTAGTACATCCTTGATATGAAAAAATTTTTTTTAGTACATCCTCGATCTAAAAAAAATTTTTTAGTACATCCTCGATTTAAAAAAAAAATTTTTAGTACATCCTCGATCTAAAAAAATTTTTTTAGTACATCCTCGATTTAAAAAAAATTTTTTTAGTACATCCTCGATCTAAAAAAATTTTTTTAGTACATCCTCGACCTAAAAAAAATTTTTTTAGTACATCCTTGATCTAAAAAAATTTTTTTAGTACATCCTCGACCTAAAAAAAATTTTTTTAGTACATCCTCGATCTAAAAAAATTTTTTTAGTACATCCTCGATTTAAAAAAAATTTTTTTAGTACATCCTCGATCTAAAAAAATTTTTTTAGTACATCCTTGATATGAAAAAATTTTTTTTAGTACATCCTCGATCTAAAAAAAATTTTTTAGTACATCCTCGATTTAAAAAAAAATTTTTTAGTACATCCTCGATCTAAAAAAATTTTTTTAGTACATCCTCGATTTAAAAAAAATTTTTTTAGTACATCCTCGATCTAAAAAAATTTTTTTAGTACATCCTCGACCTAAAAAAAATTTTTTTAGTACATCCTCGATCTAAAAAAATTTTTTTAGTACATCCTCGATTTAAAAAAAATTTTTTTAGTACATCCTCGATCTAAAAAAATTTTTTTAGTACATCCTCGATTTAAAAAAAATTTTTTTAGTACATCCTCGATTTAAAAAAATTTTTTTAGTACATCCTCGATCTAAAAAAATTTTTTTAGTACATCCTCGATTTAAAAAAAATTTTTTTAGTACATCCTCGATTTAAAAAAATTTTTTTAGTACATCCTTGATCTAAAAAAATTTTTTTAGTACATCCTCGATCTAAAAAAAATTTTTTTAGTACATCCTCGATCTAAAAAAATTTTTTTAGTACATCCTCGATTTAAAAAAAAATTTTTTAGTACATCCTCGATCTAAAAAAATTTTTTTAGTACATCCTCGATCTAAAAAAAATTTTTTTAGTACATCCTCGATTTAAAAAAAAATTTTTTAGTACATCCTCGATCTAAACAATTTTTTTTAGTACATCCTCGATCTAAAAAAATTTTTTTAGTACATCCTCGACCTAAAAAAAATTTTTTTAGTACATCCTCGATCTAAAAAAATTTTTTAGTACATCCTCGATTTAAAAAAAATTTTTTTAGTACATCCTCGATCTAAAAAAATTTTTTTAGTACATCCTCGATCTAAAAAAAATTTTTTTAGTACATCCTCGATCTAAAAAAATTTTTTTAGTACATCCTCGACCTAAAAAAAATTTTTTTAGTACATCCTCGATCTAAAAAAATTTTTTTAGTACATCCTCGATTTAAAAAAAATTTTTTTAGTACATCCTCGATCTAAAAAAATTTTTTTAGTACATCCTTGATATGAAAAAATTTTTTTAGTACATCCTCGATCTAAAAAAATTTTTTTAGTACATCCTCGACCTAAAAAAATTTTTTTTAGTACATCCTCGATCTAAAAAAAATTTTTTAGTACATCCTCGATTTAAAAAAAAATTTTTTAGTACATCCTCGATCTAAAAAAATTTTTTTAGTACATCCTCGATTTAAAAAAAATTTTTTTAGTACATCCTCGATCTAAAAAAATTTTTTTAGTACATCCTCGATCTAAAAAAAATTTTTTTAGTACATCCTTGATATGAAAAAATTTTTTTTAGTACATCCTCGATTTAAAAAAAATTTTTTAGTACATCCTCGATCTAAAAAAAAATTTTTTAGCACATCCTCGATCTAAAAAATTTTTTTAGTACATCCTCGATTTAAAAAAAATTTTTTTAGTACATCCTCGATCTAAAAAAATTTTTTAGTACATCCTCGATTTAAAAAAAATTTTTTAGTACATCCTCGATCTAAAAAAAATTTTTTTAGCACATCCTCGATCTAAAAAAATTTTTTTAGTACATCCTCGATTTAAAAAAAATTTTTTTAGTACATCCTCGATCTAAAAAAATTTTTTTAGTACATCCTCGATCTAAAAAAAATTTTTTTAGTACATCCTCGATCTAAAAAAATTTTTTTAGTACATCCTCGATTTAAAAAAAATTTTTTTAGTACATCCTCGATTTAAAAAAATTTTTTTAGTACATCCTCGATCTAAAAAAAATTTTTTAGTACATCCTCGATCTAAAAAAATTTTTTTAGTACATCCTCGACCTAAAAAAAATTTTTTTAGTACATCCTCGATCTAAAAAAATATTTTAGTACATCCTCGACCTAAAAAAAATTTTTTTAGTACATCCTCGATCTAAAAAAATTTTTTTAGTACATCCTCGATTTAAAAAAAATTTTTTTAGTACATCCTCGATCTAAAAAAATTTTTTTAGTACATCCTCGATCTAAAAAAAATTTTTTTAGTACAACCTTGATATGAAAAAATTTTTTTTAGTACATCCTCGATTTAAAAAAAATTTTTTAGTACATCCTCGATATAAAAAAAATTTTTTTAGTACATCCTCGATCTAAAAAAATTTTTTTAGTACATCCTCGATTTAAAAAAAATTTTTTTAGTACATCCTCGATCTAAAAAAATTTTTTTAGTACATCCTCGATCTAAAAAAAATTTTTTTAGTACATCCTCGATCTAAAAAAAATTTTTTTAGTACATCCTTGATATGAAAAAAAATTTTTTAGTACATCCTCGATCTAAAAAAATTTTTTTAGTACATCCTCGATCTAAAAAAAATTTTTTTAGTACATCCTCGATCTAAAAAAATTTTTTTAGTACATCCTCGATCTAAAAAAATTTTTTTAGTACATCCTCGACCTAAAAAAAATTTTTTTAGTACATCCTCGATCTAAAAAAATTTTTTTAGTACATCCTCGACCTAAAAAAAATTTTTTTAGTACATCCTCGATCTAAAAAAATTTTTTTAGTACATCCTCGATTTAAAAAAAATTTTTTTAGTACATCCTCGATCTAAAAAAATTTTTTTAGTACATCCTCGACCTAAAAAAAATTTTTTTAGTACATCCTCGATCTAAAAAAAATTTGTTTAGTACATCCTTGATATGAAAAAATTTTTTTTAGTACATCCTCGATCTAAAAAAATTTTTTTAGTACATCCTCAATCTAAAAAAATTTTTTTAGTACATCCTCGATCTAAAAAAAATTTTTTTAGTACATCCTTGATATGAAAAAATTTTTTTTAGTACATCCTCGACTTAAAAAAAATTTTTTAGTACATCCTCGATCTAAAAAAAATTTTTTTAGTACATCCTCGATCTAAAAAATTTTTTTTAGTACATCCTCGATTTAAAAAAAATTTTTTTAGTACATCCTCGATCTAAAAAAATTTTGTTAGTACATCCTCGACCTAAAAAAAATTTTTTTAGTACATCCTCGATCTAAAAAAATTTTTTTAGTACATCCTCGATTTAAAAAAAATTTTTTTAGTACATCCTCGATCTAAAAAAATTTTTTTAGTACATCCTCGATCAAAAAAAATTTTTTTAGTACATCCTCGATCTAAAAAAAATTTGTTTAGTACATCCTTGATATGAAAAAATTTTTTTTAGTACATCCTCGATCTAAAAAAATTTTTTTCGTACATCCTCAATCTAAAAAAATTTTTTTAGTACATCCTCGATCTAAAAAAAATTTTTTTAGTACATCCTTGATCAAAAAAAATTTTTTTAGTACATCCTCGATCTAAAAAAAATTTTTTTAGTACATCCTTGATATGAAAAAATTTTTTTAGTACATCCTCGATCTAGAAAAATTTTTTTAGTACATCCTCGATCTAAAAAAATTTTTTTAGTACATCCTTGATATGAAAAAATTGTTTTTAGTACATCCTCGATCTAAAAAAATTTTTTTAGTACATCCTCGATCAAAAAAAATTTTTTTAGTACATCCTCGATCTAAAAAAAATTTTTTTAGTACATCCTCGATCTAAAAAAAAATTTTTTAGTACATCCTTGATATGAAAAAATTTTTTTTAGTACATCCTCGATCTAAAAAAATTTTTTTAGTACATCCTCGATCAAAAAAAATTTTTTTAGTACATCCTCGATCTAAAAAAAAAATTTTCTAGTACATCCTCGATCTAAAACAATTTTTTTAGTACATCCTCGATCTAAAAAAAATTTTTTTAGTACATCCTTGATATGAAAAAAATTTTTTTAGTACATCCTCGATCTAAAAAAATTTTTTTAGTACATCCTCGATCTAAAAAAAATTTTTTTAGTACATCCTCGATCTAAAAAAAAATTTTTTCAGTACATCCTTGATGTGAAAAAATTTTTTTTAGTACATCCTCGATCTAAAAAAATTTTTTTAGTACATCCTCGATCTAAAAAAATTTTTTTAGTACATCCTCGATCTAAAAAAAATTTTTTTAGTACATCCTCGATCCAAAAAATTTTTTTATAACATCCTCGATCTACAAAAAATTTTTTTAGTACATCCTCGATTTAAAAAAAAATTTTTAGTACATCCTCGATCTAAAAACATTTTTTTAGTACATCCTCGATCTAAAAAAATTTTTTTAGTACATCCTCGATCTAAAAAAAATTTTTTTAGTACATCCTCGATCTAAAAAAATTTTTTTAGTACCTCCTCGATCTGAAAAAAATTTTTTAGTGCATCCTCGATCTAAAAAAAAATTTTTTAGTACATCCTCGATCTAAAAAACATTTTTTTAGTACATCCTTGATATCAAAAAAATTTTTTTAGTACATCCTCGATCAAAAAAAATTTTTTTAGTACATCCTCGATCTAAAAAAAATTTTTTAGTACATCCTTGATATGAAAAAAATTTTTTTAGTACATCCTCGATCTAAAAAAATTTTTTTAGTGCATCCTCGATCTAAAAAAAATTTTTTTCGTACATCCTCGATCTAAAAAAATTTTTTTAGTACATCCTCGATCTAAAAAAAATTTTTTTAGTACATCCTCGATCTAAAAAAATTTTTTTAGTACATCCTCGATCTAAAAAAAATTTTTTTAGTACATCCTCGATCTAAAAAATTTTTTTAGTAGATCCTTGATATGAAAAAAATTTTTTAGTACATCCTCGATCTAAAAAAATTTTTTTAGTACATCCTCGATCTAAAAAGAATTTTTTTAGTACATCCTTGATATGAAAAAAAATTTTTTAGTACATCCTCGATCTAAAAAAAATTTTTTTAATACATCCTTGATATGAAAAAAATTTTTTGAGTATATCCTCGATCTAAAAAAATTTTTTTAGTGCATCCTCGATCTAAAAAAAATTTTTTTTGTACATCCTCGATCAAAAAAAATTTTTTTAGTACATCCTCGATCTAAAAAAAATTTTTTTAGTACATCCTTGATATGAAAAAAATTTTTTTAGTACATCCTCGATCTAAAAAAATTTTTTTAGTACATCCTCGATCAAAAAAAATTTTTTTAGTACATCCTCGATCTAAAAAAAATTTTTTTAGTACATCCTCGATCTAAAAAAATTTTTTAGTACATCCTCGATCTAAAAAAAATTTTTTTAGTACATCCTTGATATGAAAAAATTTTTTTAGTACATCCTTGATCAAAAAAAATTTTTTTAGTACATCCTCGATTTAAAAAAAATTTTTTTAGTACATCCTCGATCTAAAAAAATTTTTTAGTACATCCTCGATTTAAAAAAAATTTTTTAGTACATCCTCGATCTAAAAAAATTTTTTTAGTACATCCTCGATCAAAAAAAATTTTTTTAGTACATCCACGATCTAAAAAAAATTTTTGTAGTACATCCTCGATCTAAAAAAATTTTTTTAGTACATCGTCGATCAAAAAAAATTTTTTTAGCACATCCTCAATCTAAAAAAATTTTTTTTAGTACATCCTTGATATGAAAAAAATTTTTTTAGTACATCCTCGATCAAAAAAATTTTTTTTAGTACATCCTCGATCTAAAAAAAATTTTTTTAGTACAACCTAGATCAAAAAAAATTTTTTTAGTACATCCTTGATATGAAAAAAATTTTTTTAGTACATCCTTGATATGAAAAAATTTTTTTAGTACATCCTTGATCTAAGCAAAATTTTTTAGTACATCCTTGATATGAAAAAATTTTTTTAGTACATCCTCGATCTAAAAAAATTTTTTTAGTACATCCTCGATCTCAAAAATTTTTTTTAGTACATCCTTGAACAAAAAATGTATGGAAAATTTGACATTTTCGAGCGGCTCGCGACGGCTTTATTCGTACGTCCCCCCTACGTAGATCCGAATCTGTTCGACTGACTGCCTTAAAAGCTGGCCGACCGCTCTCTCGCTCTCTCTCTCTCTCTCTCTCTCTCTCTCTCGCTCTCTCTCCGTGAGTTACTCCCATGATTTTCAAAGGGGGACAAACCTTATCAGGTTGTCCTTTAAGGGTCTGCGGTTTGCGGTCTTCGGACCATGTCGTGGCCCTCTGGGAGGAAAAAGAAGGTCCTCCCCGAAAGACCAGGTACTAACGCACACCTGCGTTTCCTTTTAAAGCATCCGCAGTGACCCTTAACCTTAGTGCTACGTGGAACTCGAGGCCCCGGGAAGCTGATCCCTGATCCCTTCGAGAAGCTGCGGCATGATCTCCTGAAAAAGAACGCGCCCCGGGACGTTTCAACGTTTTGCGGGAGACTTCAACGCGAGACCTGGGGCAACGCCATAGCAACCGAGAACGGGATGCTACGGTTTGAAGATACGCCAGAAGCAGGCTCAGTTCTGCACCCGTTCCAAACCAACATTTCACCAGAGGAAGAAACCTACTCTGGACACACTGGACATCTCGAGACACCGGTCACCCTGACGGCCGTACCTTTGGACCAGGAGATCAGGAAATCAGGAGGACCCAATACCAGGCGCCTCGGTCAGGTGGTTAGGGACAGATTGAATGATCAGCTAGGAATGATCCCTTTTCGAAAGGAGATTCGCAGTTCCATGTTCCACAGCAACTCTCGGCCCTTTTTGTGGCGAGTAGCTAAAGTGCTGAAGAATTGGCCCTATGGGTGAAGCCCCAAAGCGATTTGCTGAACATTTGAACTCACGCTCATCGAGTGAGCGACACGACGCCGTTGCGCTAGCGCCAGGCTCCTTATTTTCTTCCTCTGACACTGACCAGACCTCCCTTGGGTGAGGTCCCGGGCACTCATAAAGTACGGTGTCGGATTTAAAGCTCCTCTGGACGGGACAACATTTTTAACACTACTTTGACCTAAAACACGTTGGCCATGGGAGCTGTGAGCTTTTTAAGGCCAGCATCTTTAACACAGCTGTCTGGTGCTTGGGGTATTTCCCGACGATATGGAAACTTGCAAAAGTCGTTCCAATCCGGAGAACTAGATTTTTTTGAGTGGGTGATTTACACTCGCATCGAAGCCCACTGGTGCAGCTGCAGCGTGTCCTGAATGTCATCAATGACGCAAAGCTGTGTGGAAAGTCAACCGCGATGGACCCTTCTGGACATCGCAAAAGGCTTTCGACAACGTTTGGCAACGGTGGGCTTATTGCGTAAGCTTCGTGTCCAGCAATTTCCGACGTCAAGGAGTTGGTGAGAATCATTCAGTCCTATCTGAGTTCTCGTACGTCGGACAATGTACAGTGCTGGCGTTCCACACAGGGGAGTGTCCTAGGACCACTCGCTTGTGCGCTTGTTTTACGTCGGATGTTCCCGACTTGGCTGTTAAACCGCACACGACACTGCCATTTTGTACTCGTCTCGGTGGAGGACTTCAGCGAGGTTTGGATAATTTACCTCAACGAGTGGAGGATAAGAGTCAAGCTTGCAAAGACCCAGGTGATGGTGGTCCCCGTAAAAAAACGTCGGATGCCTTATGGCTTCCATCGTGCGTAAGGTTAAACCCATCGAAAGCTTTCCTTCAGGAAGCATGTAGATCACCTTGCCGCCAAAAACACTTGGACTCTTTTGATGAGTTTGGTTTCACTCATCGCTGCGCGCCACGCTCGCGGACAATAAACTTATTGTCTACCGCGCCAAGTCATCCTGCCGGTGCTGATGTACGGATCCTATGTTTGGAGCAATGGCTTAAACGCGGATAGGCTAGTGGTGCAGAGAACAGACCAGAACAAGTTGCTGAAGATGATTCTCAATCTGCCCACCAGGGACCTGCATCTAGATGCAGGGATCCCACTGATAAGTGAGCGGCCGATTGAAGCCGATTTCATGCGACTCCAACTCACCTCCCGGAACTCAGCGTATGCTTTGATCCGGGACCTTTTTAGGTGAATTTTTTAAGTAGTGTGTAGATAGGTGTAGGTTGGTTGTCAAGTTCTAAGGTAGTTAGATTTAATTTTTAAGCAAAAATGGGGTCCGTCCCCGATAGATGGCTTTGCGTGCCTGAGAGTTATCTAGCCAGGTAGGGCAAGTTTTAGGCAGAACAGCTTAGGGCCGGTACCAATGGCTAGAGAGGATTGAACAAATTATAAGGCTCAGTAGCCACACCTAGCGTGTAGATACTCAGGAATCAGAGTAGGAACCAAGATTAGAGGATGTCATCACGTTTTTAGGGGATGTCGTCACCAAAGTTGTAGAGAAACGTTAGTATATAAAATAAAAATTATATGCCATTTATTGGTCCTTCAGAGTAAGAGAGGCAGTCATTGTCGTTGTCAACCTCTGGAAAAATAAACATCGAGCAATAGAACCGAATAGATTCAATCTGTGTGTGTTTGTTTTTTTCTGAGCTGTGTGCTAAGCAGTCAAAAGTGGCAATGGAAAGATTAGTGGAAGAATTTACGCGCCCAGGATTAGTGCGAAAGGAGCATTTGGCGGCGCCGCTTGATCGAGGCGCAAGCTAGCGGACAGTTCGACAACGACGCTACAGGTGTGACTGGTCTTCACGATGCTGGAGGCTTCTCTGTCTGCTGTTGAGCCAAAATCCGCACCAAATAGAGCTAAAACCCATGCAACGTTACGCGTTTCGGGATGTGAAGGTTTCGATCGAAGCATACGGCGAGGACGTAACTCGCGACGTCAAAGCTTGGTGCCATGAATGCGAGGGAGTTTGCTAGAGTAGCCCGAAGTTTTTATACTGACTCTAAAAGGCGTTGCGTCATCATATGCTGCCCTGCGAGCATTGCATTGATTAAAGTGTTTGGGCCCTTTTCATCCGCGCGAGCGATGTACGAAATGCAGCGAATAGCAAGCAATGCCGAGATTGCGACGCTATATTGTTCCTCGAACGAGGGAGAAAATGGAAAAAAATAGTTAAAACGAGTGGCGTACAGCAGGAACACACGCAGATAGGTGGCGTGCGCAAGTGTTACGGTTGTGGCAAAAATTGGACACGAAGTGCCCGAGATTGCCCGAGAACAAATAAAGTGTTTCGAATGTGGTAGCTTTGGGCACAAGGCAAGCGAGTGCACAAAAAGCGAGGCTTGTGGCAAGAGTTCCTTTCGCATTTAGTCGTAGACGCAGAGGAACCAACGGTACATCGCTATTGAACTGCATTGGCTTCGGTGGAAAGCGTACCCGTGCCGAGGGTAGTGCTTCTATGGATGTGTTGATAAATGACCACACCTATCCGGTCAGTGCCAGTAGTTTTTTATTGTGCCGGACGGTACGAATGCATTGTGGGTAGAGCATCCCTGGTGTATTGTTCGACGCGGTGGTAACAAAAAGTATGGTGTAAGGCCTAACACCTCGGCATGTGGAGAAAGAACATAAACAACGTGGAGGATACGCTGCTCGCGGCATGTGTTCCAAGTGGAAAGTGATCAACTAATAGCAGTTTCGGAGAAGTATCGCAACGCGCTCGAACGCGAGTTCAACCAAAACAGGGTCAGGTTGGTTTTCAACAAGAAACGTGTCCAGTTACCGGACGGACAAATGATGCCTTTCCGACATCCACCAAGCCGACCAAGGTTTTCGGAATCCAAAGCAGTGCGTGATCAGAGGTAGACGAATGGTTGAAGAAAGGCATTGTTAGGCCATTCGACATCAGCATATGCTAGCCGTGTTGTGGTGGTTAAGAAGCAAGACGGAACCAACCGAGATGGCAGCGATTATCGGAAACTTACTGCCATGATTTTGAAAGACGGATTCCCTGCACCGGTTATCGACGAAGTAGTACAAAAACTTCAAAAGTCCCCGTGCAGGGAAACGAGTAAGAAGTATACGGCGTTCGCGACGAAACGTGGTTTGTACGAATTCAACCGAGCACCTGTCGGGCTGCGTAATTCACCGGCGGTCTTTATTCGTTACGTGAACGATGTCTTTCGCGATATGAATGCACGTGCAACGTGCTCGATTTGTATATGGCTGATAGCCACGTCATCCACGGTTCAACGCCAGTAGAGTGTTTATCGAAAACGGCATCAGTGTTAAGAACAGCTGCAGAATACGGCCCAGCGATAAAGTGGAAACAGTGCCAATTCATGCAACGGGAAGTAAACTTCTTAGGGCGTAGAGTGAAGAATGGAACAATATCACCAGGAGCGGAAAAAATTTTTCGGATCGTCCTTGATCTAAAAAAATTTTTTTAGTACATCCTCGATCTAAAAAAATGTTTTTAGTACATCCTTGATATGAAAAAATTTTTTTTAGTACATCCTAGACCTAAAAAAATTTTTTTAGTACATCCTCGATCTAAAAAAATTTTTTTAGTACATCCTTGATATGAAAATAATTTTTTAAAACATCCTCGATCTAAAAAAAATTTTGTTAGTACATCCTCGATCTAAGAAAAATTTTTTTATTACATCCTCGATCTAAAAAAATTTTTTTAGTACATCCTTGATCTAAAAAAAATTTTTTTAGAACATCCTTGGTCTAAAAAAAATTTTTTTAGTACATCCTCGATCTAAAAAAAATTTTTTTTAGTACATCCTCGATCTAAAAAAATTTTTTTAGTACATCCTCGATCTAAAAAAATTTTTTTAGTACATCCTCGATCTAAAAAAAATTTCTTTAGTACATCCTCGATCTAAAAAAATTTTTTAGTACATCCTCGATCTAAAAAAATTTTTTTAGTACATCCTCGATCTAAAAAAATTTTTTTAGTACATCCTCGATCTAAAAAAAATTTTTTTAGTACATCCTCGATCTAAAAAAATTTTTTTAGTACATCCTCGATTAAAAAAAAATTTTTTTAGTACATCCTCGATCTAAAAAAATTTTTTTAGTACATCCTCGATCTAAAAAAAATTTTTTTAGTACATCCTCGATCTAAAAAAATTTTTTTAGTACATCCTCGATCTAAAAAAAATTTTTTTAGTACATCCTCGATCAAAAAAAATTTTTTTAGTACATCCTCGATCTAAAAAAAATTTTTTTAGTACATCCTTGATATGAAAAAATTTTTTTTAGTACATCCTCGATCTAAAAAAATTTTTTTAGTACATCCTCGATCTAAAAAAATTTTTTTAGTACATCCTCGATCAAAAAAAATTTTTTTAGTACATCCTCGATCTAAAAAAAATTTTTTTAGTACATCCTCGATCAAAAAAAAATTTTTTAGTACATCCTCGATCTAAAAAAAATTTTTTAGTACATCCTTGATATGAAAAAAATTTTTTTAGTACATCCTCGATCTAAAAAAATTTTTTTAGTACATCCTCGATCTAACAAAATTTTTTTAGTACATCCTCGATTTAAAACAAATTTTTTTAGTACATCCTCGATCTAAAAAAATTTTTTTAGTACATCCTCGATCTAAAAAAAATTTTTTTAGTACATCCTTGATATGAAAAAAATTTTTTTAGTACATCCTCGATTTAAAAATAATTTTTTTAGTACATCCTCGATCTAAAAAAATTTTTTTAGTACATCCTCGATCTAAAAAAAATTTTTTTAGTACATCCTAGATCAAAAAAAATTTTTTTAGTACATCCTCGATCTAAAAAAAATTTTTTAGTACATCCTCGATCAAAAAAAAATTTTTTTAGTACATCCTCGATCTAAAAAAATTTTTTTAGTACATCCTCGATCTAAAAAAAATTTTTTTAGTACATCCTCGATCTAAAAAAATTTTTTTAGTACATCCTCGATTTAAAAAAAATTTTTTTAGTACATCCTCGATCTAAAAAAATTTTTTTAGTACATCCTCGATCTAAAAAAAATTTTTTTAGTACATCCTCGATCTAAAAAAAATTTTTTTAGTACATCCTTGATATGAAAAAAATTTTTTTAGTACATCCTCGATCAAAAAAAATTTTTTTAGTACATCCTCGATCGAAAAAAAAATTTTTTAGTACATCCTCGATCTAAAAAAATTTTTTTAGTACATCCTCGATCTAAAAAAAATTTTTTTAGTACATCCTCGATCTAAAAAAATTTTTTAGTACATCCTCGATCTAAAAAAAAATTTTTTAGTACATCCTTGATATGTAAAAAATTTTTTTAGTACATCCTCGATCAAAAAAAAATTTTTTAGTACATCCTCGATCTAAAAAAAATTTTTTTAGTACATCCTTGATATGAAAAAAATTTTTTTAGTACATCCTCGATCAAAAAAAATTTTTTTAGTACATCCTCGATCTAAAAAAAAATTTTTTAGTACATCCTTGATATGAAAAAATTTTTTTTAGTACATCCTCGATCTAAAATAATTTTTGTAGTACATCCTCGATCAAAAAAAATTTTTTTAGTACATCCTCGATCTAAAAAAAATTTTTTTAGTACATCCTTGATATGAAAAAAATTTTTTTAGTACATCCTCGATCAAAAAAAAATTTTTTAGTACATCCTCGATCTAAAAAAAATTTTTTTAGTACATCCTTGATATGAAAAAAATTTTTTTAGTACATCCTCGATCTAAAAAAATTTTTTTAGTACATCCTCGATCAAAAAAAAATTTTTTAGTACATCCTTGATATGAAAAAAATTTTTTTAGTACATCCTCGATCTAAAAAATTTTTTTTAGTACATCCTCGATCAAAAAAAATTTTTTTTAGTACATCCTCGATCTAAAAAAAATTTTTTTAGTACATCCTTGATATGAAACAATTTTTTTTAGTACATCCTCGATCTAAAAAAATTTTTTTAGTACATCCTCGATTTAAAAAAAAATTTTTTAGTACATCCTCGATCTAAAAAAAATTTTTTTAGTACATCCTCGATCTAAAAAAATTTTTTAGTACATCCTCGATTTAAAAAAAATTTTTTAGTACATCCTCGATTTAAAAAAAATTTTTTTAGTACATCCTCGATCTAAAAAATTTTTTTAGTACATCCTCGATCAAAAAAAAAATTTTTTTAGTACATCCTCGATCAAAAAAAAATTTTTTTAGTACATCCTCGATCTAAAAAAATTTTTTTAGTACATCCTCGATTTAAAAAAAATTTTTTAGTACATCCTCGATCTAAAAAAAATTTTTTTAGTACATCCTCGATTTAAAAAAAATTTTTCGAGTACATCCTCGATCTAAAAAAATTTTTTTAGTACATCGTCGATCTAAAAAAATTTTTTTAGTACATCCTCGATCGAAAAAAATTTTTTTAGTACATCCTCGATCTAAAAAAATTTTTTTAGTACATCCTCGATTTAAAAAAAATTTTTTAGTACATCCTCGTTCTAAAAAAAATTTTTTTAGTACATCCTCGATCTAAAAAAATTTTTTTAGTACATCCTCGATTTAAAAAAAATTTTTCTAGTACATCCTCGATCTAAAAAATTTTTTTAGTACATCCTCGATCTTAAAAGATTTTTTTAGTACATCCTCGATCAAAAATAAATTTTTTTAGTACATCCTCGATCTAAAAAAATTTTTTTAGTACATCCTCGATTTAAAAAAAATTTTTTAGTACATCCTCGATCTAAAAAAAATTTTTTTAGTACATCCTCGATCTAAAAAAATTTTTTTAGTACATCCTCGATTTAAAAAAAATTTTTTTAGTACATCCTCGATCTAAAAAAATTTTTTTAGTACATCCTCGATCAAAAAAAATTTTTTTAGTACATCCTCGATCTAAAAAAAAATTTTTTTAGTACATCCTATATCTAAAAAAATTTTTTTAGTACATCCTCGATCAAAAAAAAATTTTTTTAGTACATCCTCGATCTAAAATAATTTTTTTAGTACATCCTCGATTTAAAAAAATTTTTTAGTACATCCTCGATCTAAAAAAAATTTTTTTAGTACATCCTCGATCTAAAAAAAAATTTTTTAGTACATCCTTGATATGAAAAAAATTTTTTTAGTACATCCTCGATCTAAAAAAATTTTTTTAGTACATCCTCGATTTAAAAAAAATTTTTTAGTACATCCTCGATCTAAAAAAAATTTTTTTAGTACATCCTCGATCTAAAAAAATTTTTTTAGTACATCCTCGATTTAAAAAAAATTTTTTTAGTACATCCTCGATCTAAAAAAATTTTTTTAGTACATCCTCGATCAAAAAAAATTTTTTTAGTACATCCTCGATCTAAAAAAAATTTTTTTAATACATCCTATATCTAAAAAAATTTTTTTAGTACATCCTCGATCAAAAAAAAATTTTTTTAGTACATCCTCGATCTAAAATAATTTTTTTAGTACATCCTCGATTTAAAAAAATTTTTTAGTACATCCTCGATCTAAAAAAAATTTTTTTAGTACATCCTCGATCTAAAAAAAAATTTTTTAGTACATCCTTGATATGAAAAAAATTTTTTTAGTACATCCTCGATCTAAAAAAATTTTTTTAGTACATCCTCGATTTAAAAAAAATTTTTTAGTACATCCTCGATCTAAAAAAAATTTTTTTAGTACATCCTCGATCTAAAAAAATTTTTTTAGTACATCCTCTATTTAAAAAAAATTTTTTAGTACATCCTCGATCTAAAAAAAATTTTTTTAGTACATCCTCGATCTAAAAGAAATTTTTTTAGTACATCCTCGATTTAAAAAAAATTTTTTAGTACATCCTCGATCTAAAAAAAATTTGTTTAGTACATCCTCGATCTAAAAAAATTTTTTTAGTACATCCTCGATTTAAAAAAAATTTTTTTAGTACATCCTCGATCTAAAAAATTTTTTTTAGTACATCCTCGATCTAAAAAAAATTTTTTTAGTACATCCTCGATCTAAAAAAAATTTTTTTAGTACATCCTCGATCTAAAAAAATTTTTTTAGTACATCCTCGATCAAAAAAAAATTTATTTAGTACATCCTCGATCTAAAAAAATTTTTTTAGTACATCCTCGATCTAAAAAAAATTTTTTAGTACATCCTCGATCTAAAAAAAATTTTTTTAGTACATCCTCGATCTAAAAAAATTTTTTTAGTACATCCTCGGTTTAAAAAAAATTTTTTAGTACATCCTCGATCTAAAAAAAATTTTTTTAGTACATCCTCGATCTAAAAAAATTTTTTTAGTACATCCTCGATTTAAAAAAAATTTTTTAGTACATCCTCGATCTAAAAAAAATTTTTCTAGTACATCCTCGATCTAAAAAAATTTTTTTAGTACATCCTCGATTTAAAAAAAATTTTTTTAGTACATCCTCGATCTAAAAAAAATTTTTTAGTACATCCTCGATCTAAAAAAAATTTTTTTAGTACATCCTCGATTTAAAAAAAAATTTTCTAGTACATCCTCGATCTAAAAAAATTTTTTTAGTACATCCTCGATCTAAAAAAATTTTTTTAGTACATCCTCGACCTAAAAAAAATTTTTTTAGTACATCCTCGATCTAAAAAAATTTTTTTAGTACATCCTCGATTTAAAAAAAATTTTTTTAGTACATCCTCGATCTAAAAAAATTTTTTTAATACATCCTCGACCTAAAAAAAATTTTTTTAGTACATCCTCGATTTAAAAAAAATTTTTTAGTACATCCTCGACCTAAAAAAAATTTTTTTAGCACATCCTCGATCTAAAAAAATTTTTTTTAGTACATCCTCGATTTAAAAAAATTTTTTCTAGTACATCCTCGATTTAAAAAAATTTTTTTAGTACATCCTCGATCTAAAAAAAATTTTTTTAGTACATCCTCGATCTAAAAAAATTTTTTTAGTACATCCTCGACCTAAAAAAAATTTTTTTAGTACATCCTCGATCAAAAAAAATTTTTTTAGTACATCCTCGATTTAAAAAAAATTTTTTTAGTACATCCTCGATTTAAAAAAATTTTTTTAGTACATCCTCGATCTAAAAAAAATTTTTTTAGTACATCCTCGATCTAAAAAAATTTTTTTAGTACATCCTCGACCTAAAAAAAATTTTTTTAGTACATCCTCGATCTAAAAAAATTTTTTTAGTACATCCTCGACCTAAAAAAAATTTTTTTAGTACATCCTCGATCTAAAAAAATTTTTTTAGTACATCCTCGATTTAAAAAAAATTTTTTTAGTACATCCTCGATCTAAAAAAATTTTTTTTAGTACATCCTCGACCTAAAAAAAATTTTTTTAGTACATCCTCGATCTAAAAAAAATTTTTTAGTACATCCTCGACCTAAAAAAAATTTTTTTAGTACATCCTCGATCTAAAAAAATTTTTTTAGTACATCCTCGATTTAAAAAAAATTGTTTTAGTACATCCTCGATCTAAAAAAATTTTTTTAGTACATCCTCGACCTAAAAAAAATTTTTTTAGTACATCCTCGAACTAAAAAAAATTTTTTAGTACATCCTCGACCTAAAAAAAATTTTTTTAGTACATCCTCGATCTAAAAAAATTTTGTTAGTACATCCTCGATTTAAAAAAAATTTTTTTAGTACATCCTCGATCTAAAAAAATTTTTTTAGTACATCCTCGATTTAAAAAAAATTTTTTTAGTACATCCTCGATTTAAAAAAAATTTTTTAGTACATCCTCGATCTAAAAAAAATTTTTTTAGTACATCCTCGATCTAAAAAAATTTTTTTAGTACATCCTCGACCTAAAAAAAATTTTTTTAGTACATCCTCGATCAAAAAAAATTTTTTTAGTACATCCTCGATTTAAAAAAAATTTTTTTAGTACATCCTCGATTTAAAAAAATTTTTTTAGTACATCCTCGATCTAAAAAAAATTTTTTTAGTACATCCTCGATCTAAAAAAATTTTTTTAGTACATCCTCGACCTAAAAAAAATTTTTTTAGTACATCCTCGATCTAAAAAAATTTTTTTAGTACATCCTCGATCTAAAAAAATTTTTTTAGTACATCCTCGACCTAAAAAAAATTTTTTTAGTACATCCTCGATCTAAAAAAATTTTTTTAGTACATCCTCGATTTAAAAAAAATTTTTTTAGTACATCCTCGATCTAAAAAAAATTTTTTTAGTACATCCTCGACCTAAAAAAAATTTTTTTAGTACATCCTCGATCTAAAAAAATTTTTTTAGTACATCCTCGACCTAAAAAAATTTTTTTAGTACATCCTCGATCTAAAAAAATTTTTTTAGTACATCCTCGATTTAAAAAAAATTTTTTTAGTACATCCTCGATCTAAAAAAATTTTTTTAGTACATCCTCGACCTAAAAAAAATTTTTTTAGTACATCCTCGATCTAAAAAAAATTTTTTAGTACATCCTCGACCTAAAAAAAATTTTTTTAGTACATCCTCGATCTAAAAAAATTTTTTTAGTACATCCTCGATTTAAAAAAAATTTTTTTAGTACATCCTTGATATGAAAAAATTTTTTTTAGTACATCCTCGATTTAAAAAAAATTTTTTAGTACATCCTCGATCTAAAAAAAATTTTTTTAGTACATCCTCGATCTAAAAAAATTTTTTTAGTACATCCTCGATTTAAAAAAAATTTTTTTAGTACATCCTCGATTTAAAAAAATTTTTTTAGTACATCCTCGATCTAAAAAAAATTTTTTTAGTACATCCTCGATCTAAAAAAATTTTTTTAGTACATCCTCGACCTAAAAAAAATTTTTTTAGTACATCCTCGATCAAAAAAAATTTTTTTAGTACATCCTCGATTTAAAAAAAATTTTTTTAGTACATCCTCGATTTAAAAAAATTTTTTTAGTACATCCTCGATCTAAAAAAAATTTTTTTAGTACATCCTCGATCTAAAAAAATTTTTTTAGTACATCCTCGACCTAAAAAAAATTTTTTTGGTACATCCTCGATCTAAAAAAATTTTTTTAGTACATCCTCGATCTAAAAAAATTTTTTTAGTACATCCTCGACCTAAAAAAAATTTTTTTAGTACATCCTCGATCTAAAAAAATTTTTTTAGTACATCCTCGATTTAAAAAAAATTTTTTTAGTACATCCTCGATCTAAAAAAAAATTTTTTTAGTACATCCTCGACCTAAAAAAAATTTTTTTAGTACATCCTCGATCTAAAAAAATTTTTTTAGTACATCCTCGACCTAAAAAAATTTTTTTAGTACATCCTCGATCTAAAAAAATTTTTTTAGTACATCCTCGATTTAAAAAAAATTTTTTTAGTACATCCTCGATCTAAAAAAATTTTTTTAGTACATCCTCGACCTAAAAAAAATTTTTTTAGTACATCCTCGATCTAAAAAAAATTTTTTAGTACATCCTCGACCTAAAAAAAATTTTTTTAGTACATCCTCGATCTAAAAAAATTTTTTTAGTACATCCTCGATTTAAAAAAAATTTTTTTAGTACATCCTTGATATGAAAAAATTTTTTTTAGTACATCCTCGATTTAAAAAAAATTTTTTAGTACATCCTCGATCTAAAAAAAATTTTTTTAGTACATCCTCGATCTAAAAAAATTTTTTTAGTACATCCTCGATTTAAAAAAAATTTTTTTAGTACATCCTCGATTTAAAAAAATTTTTTTAGTACATCCTCGATCTAAAAAAAATTTTTTTAGTACATCCTCGATCTAAAAAAATTTTTTTAGTACATCCTCGACCTAAAAAAAATTTTTTTAGTACATCCTCGATCAAAAAAAATTTTTTTAGTACATCCTCGATTTAAAAAAAATTTTTTTAGTACATCCATC